>NW_027204993.1:1126081-1186142 GCF_024711535.1 Dipodomys merriami | reverse complement strand
TCCCCCTCCCCCCTTCCTGCCTTCCCCTCCCTCCCCCCTCCCCCTCCCTCTCCCCCTTCTGGCCAAACCTAGGACCTCGTGAATGCTGGCCATCCCTCCACTGCCCCCAGGTGCATCTCCAGCCCATTCCCTCTCTCTGCCTCTTGGCTCATGCCTGGCGCTCCACCACTTGAGCCACGCCCCCACCTTGGCTTTGTGCTGGTTCCCTGGAGGTGCCAGTCGCTGCTTTGATCTGGGATCCTCAGCCGTTGGCCTCCCGGGGCAGCTGCGACCCAGCGCCCGGCCTCGCGCTCCCGCCCGTAACCCAGGCCTTCCGGCCGGGGCGCCCGCACCGTCCCCGGGTGCACCGCACACCCGCGGCTCCCTCTGAGATCGAGGACCAGCTTCAGAGGAGGCCGAGGAAGGCCGCAGCGCGAGGGGCCCCCTCTCCCCAACTCCGGGCTGAGGGGGTCAGGGAGCCCCGGCTCAAAAGGACGGGCGCCGTCCCTCAGCGCTTCTGCTCGAGGCGGGCGCTCCGCCACTGCGCCCCTCACATATACATATTATAATACATATATTTGGATGTAAAACACTAGTGTTTGTTGGGGTCCTGGGGGCCTGGAGGGGGGGATCTGGGAGGAAGTACCCCCTCCGCCACCCCCCCCCACAGTGCCCGGCTGCGGGGGGCAGCGCAAAGGGCAGGGGCGGCGGCGCTGTGCGGCTGTGCAACGCAATCGCTCCTGGGGGGGGATCGGAGGGGGGATCGGAGGGGGGGACCAGACGGGGGACAGCTGTCCAACCTCTCCCATCCTGTGCGACCCCTGTGTGACCCCTGTGTGACCCGTGCGCGGGCCTCGGCTGGGTCGCGTCAGGCCTGAGTCTGGGAGGCTGTGGCTGCCCCGGGCGGCCGGTCAGGCAGGGGTTAACCCCCCACCCCGCACCTGCGGGTGGGCGGGGCCAGGCGCAGCCCGGGGAGGGGGGAGGGGAGCGCAGGCAGCGGGCGCTGTGCGGGGTCACCCCGTGCAGGTGAGGGGGGGCGCTGTGCGGGGTCAGGCGGGGACAGGGGTGCTCGGGATGGGGGCCGATCCCCGCCGAGGCGGGGGGGGGGGGAAACCCCGCAGCGTTCGAGTGCGCGTGGCCTCCTGTAATACTGCGGGGTAACGATGGAGGCCCCGCCCCGGCCCCCGGCGCTAACACTGTCTGGTGACGGTGGCCCCCGGGGCGCCCCGGCAAGGCCCCCCCCCCCGGCCCGGGGCGTCTGCGTCCGGGTCGCGGGCGCTGAGCGGGGTGCGCGCATGCGCGGGCGCCCACGTGGGCCCCGTCCACCTGGAACTCAGCTCCGCCCCCGGAGCCGCCGCGGCGCCTCGGAGTGAGGCTGGCCTCGGACCGCGGGGCTCGGCCTCCGGCGGGGCTGGGACGACGGGGCGCCCGGGGTCCGGAGCCCCCGCGGGCGCGGCCTCGCGGGGTGAGGGTGGGGTCCGGCCCCCGCCCGGGGCAGCCAGCGCTTCTCCCGGCCTCGGCTGACCGGGCCGGAGCGCCCGCCCGGAGACCCGGCCCCCCGGAGGCTGACGGCGGAGGTCGGAGCCGCCGAGGTGGGAGCCGCCGGTTTCCAGGGAATCAGCGCGGAGCGGGAAGTGGGGGCCCCGGCCCCGCCCCTCGGCCTCCCCGGCCCCGCCCCTCGGCCTCCCCGGCCCCGCCCCTCGGCCTCCCCGGCCCCGCCCCTCGGCCTCCCCGGCCCCGCCCCTCGGCCTCCCCGGGCCTGCCTCTCCCCCGCCCCCTGCCCCTTCAGCCTCCCCGGCCCCGCCCCTCGGCCTCCCCGGCCCCGCCCCCTCAGCCTCCCCGGCCCCGCCCTCTGCTGCCAGCCGCTGGGGGTCCCCGCGCGCATGCGCGCCGCCCGCCCCGGGAGAGCCCGCGCAGGCGCAGCAGGTCGGACTCGCGTCGGTACAGTAATAAAAGTTTATTGAGAATGGCTGCGCGGCGCTGCGCTCCTCCCTCCGCGCCGGCGGCGCCGCCTCCTCACTTCTTGCCCCGGATGAGGCTGTCGCTGCGGGAGAGACAGACGCGGCTGCGGCCGGGGGCGTGGGGGGACCCGGGTGGGGGGGCGAGGGATGTGGGGGGACCCGGGTGGGGGGTCGGGGGAACCCCGGGTGGGGGGGTGAGGGATGTGGGGGGACCCGGGTGGGGGGGTGAGGGATGTGGGGGGCCCCGGGTGGGGGGTCGGGGGAACCCCGGGTGGGGGGGTGAGGGATGTGGGGGGACCCGGGTGGGGGGGTGAGGGATGTGGGGGGACCCGGGTGAGGGATGTGGGGGGACCCCGGGTGGGGGGGGGGATGTGGGGGGACCCGGGTGGGGGGGTGAGGGATGTGGGGGGACCCGGGTGGGGGGGTGAGGGATGTGGGGGGACCCGGGTGAGGGATGTGGGGGGACCCCGGGTGGGGGGGGGGGATGTGGGGGGACCCGGGTGGGGGGGTGGGGGATGTGGGGGGACCCTGGGTGGGGGGTCGGGGGACCCCGGCACCGGCCCGTGTGCACCTACCTGCCCCTGCGGACGGCGGATGGCGAGGAGGGAACATGGAAGAGAAAAGAGAGGGGTGACCCCGCGGCGGGCGCCCCAAAGCCGGCCCTGCCCCCCCACCGGCCTCCCGCCCGCCGCCCGGGAGGCTGAGATCGGAGGATCGGGGTTCGAGGCCAGCCCGGGCAGGAAAGTCCCTGAGACTCTGATCTCCCGTGAACCACCAGAAAACCAGACGTGGCGCCGTGGCTCAGGCGGTAGAGCGCCAGCCTGGAGCTGAAGAGCTGAGGGACAGCGCCCAGGCCCCGAGTTCAAGCCCCTTGCCCCCCCACCCCAAGATCAATGCTGGGGGCTGCAAGACAGAAACTGTGAGCCAACCCTCCCCCCTCCCCAGCAAGAACAGCCTTGAACGCAGGCCCCACACTATTAACGGCCTGGCCTCGGGCTGGGATCGCAGGCGTCTGCGCCCGCACCACCCCTGGGTAACACTGGCTGGGGCACAGGCCGGGGCGCGCGGGCGTCTCACCGAGTGAAGCTTTCGTCCTGTAAGTTCAGCACGAGGTTGTCTGCGGTGAGGAAGATCCGGTTCTGCGACGTGGCGATCTAGACAGAGGGCGGGCGGGACAGGGGGCGCAGGGCTGGGGTGAGGGGCTCACTGGGGCACCCCAGGCCGGGGGGGGGGGGGATGCGGCCAGGAGCAGCGGGGCACTGGGGTTCACGCCCGTCACCCCAGCTCCTCGGGAAGCTGAGATCTGGGGAAACCACGGTTCAAAGCCAGTTGTGGGGCAGGAAAGCCCGCGAGACTCTATCTCCAATGAACCAGTCAAAAGCCGGGAGTGGAGCATGGTTCAAGTAGTAGAGCACCAACCATGAGCAAGCAGGCGCCTGGTCCCAGAGTACACACAGGTACACACAAACCCCAAAACCCAGACCCCCAGAGCTGCGGGTGGCTCGGACTGGCCGCAGACCAGCGCACAGAAAGCGAATCTCCGGATGGCTCACCGTCTTGGAGATGTTCTGGGCGGCTCTGATCTTACGTAGCTTGATGTAGCCCGGATTCTTGCTCAGGGCTTCTCCGAGGTGAGGCTGGGGTTAAGGTCCACGCCGGCCGGGCTGCGGTGGGGGGATGGGGGGCGGCTCCCCCCCCCCCCGTGGGCTGTCAGATCCACGCGTGCGCTCACAGCCTGTGCCCGCCCCGTCTCAGCCTCCCTCTGTGGGCCTCCCCGCAGGCCGCTGCCAGCATCTGGGGTGACAGCGGAGAGGCCGGGGGAGGCCCGGGCTGCTGTGGATCGGGCCTTAGGGTGTGTGTGTGGGGGGCCCACACCTCAGGACCCCCTCCGAGATTTCCGATCGCCCCCCCACCCCAGACTGCGAGCTGAGGGGCGCAGGGCACAGAGTCGCATTCGCCTTGGCCTCATCAGCCAGCCCTGTGGGAGGGCGGAGGGAGGGCGGGCCCGGCGCGGAAGGATATCATCTTGGCGGCCTCGGCCTCGCCCTCAGCCTGCACGATCTTCTGCCTCTGCTCCTGCTTGGCTTTCTCCACCAGGAACTGGGCGCGCTGGGCTTCCTGCTGGGCTGTGGGGAGGGGGGTGGAGGGAGGGTCAGGGGGGATCACAGCCCCCCCACAGCCGCTGACCGCTGCAGCCCCCACTCACTCACCCACTTGCTTGGCCTCCACGGCGGCGGTGTACTCGCGGCTGAAGCTCAGCTCCGTGATGGCCACGTCGTCCAGGATGAGGCTGAAGTCCTTGGCGCGCTCGGTGAGCTCGCGGCGGATCAGCAGGGACACCTGGGGGGATTGGGCGGGACTGGAGAACTGGAAGGAAGGCGGGGAGACCCGTGACCTCGGGAACCACGGAGCTGGCTCATGGGAGATCAGAGGCTGGCCTCGAACTGCGATCCTCAGCTCTCAGCCTCCAGAGTAGCTGGGATGACAGGCGGGAACGGCCAGGCCCGCAGCACTGGAGAGGAAACCACAGGCTCAGACAGCCGGCGACGGGGTCAGACCTGGGCGCGCTGGGTGATGAGCTGGGAGGCGTTGAACTTGGCCACCACGCTCTTGAGCACCTCGTTGACGATGGACGGCAGCACGCGCTCCTCGTAGTCCAGCCCGAGGCGCTGGTACATGCTGGGCAGCTCCTGGGCGTTGGGCCTGGACAGCACCCGCAGGGAGATGTTCACCATCTGCAGGTCTGAGCAAGAGTCCAGGTCAAGATCGAGCTGCCGGTGTGCGCATGCGCACCAGTCCTGGGGCCTGAACTCAGGGCCTGGGCGCCGGCGCTCAGCTCTTTTTGCCCAAGGCGGGCGCTCTACCACTTGAGCCACAGCTCACTGGAAATAAAAGGGTCTCATCGACTGTGCTGCCCGGGCTGGCTTTGAACTGGGATCCTCAGATCTCAGCCTCCTGAGTCGCTGGGGGGACAGGCGGGAGCCACCCGCCCTGATTTCCAAGTATGGCGCCCAGGGGAAGGTAGTGGAGAATGGGGTGCGGGTTTCTCCTGGACAAGGTCGGATGGGCAGATCCACAAATCAGACCCGAGAAGTTGTGATCGAGGACCAAGGGAACGCGAGGGACCCGGGCAGTAACTCCCCTAGTACTCTGCAGGTCGGGGCCACAGCGCCTGAACCCCCAGGCCGGCGGACGGAGCCCCGCGGCGGGGGCTCACTTACCTTTGGAGCCCGTGGGTGAGGAGATCTTCCGGGGCCGGGCTCGGATGTCATAGATAATGGGGTACTGGAACCAGGGGATCCTGGGGGACAGGACGGGGGGGGGGTCAGGGGCGCTTCCCCGCCCGCAGGCCCGGCCCGGCCCCCCCCACCGGGCGATCGCTGGTTCCCCCCCGCCCCGCCCCCTTCAGTCCAAAATCCAGCCGCCGGCGGGCGGGGTGAAAGGTCGGGGCCGCGCCGCCATTACCTGAAGTGCAGGCCCTCGGCCAGGATGGTGTCCTGCTGCACGCCGCCGATGCGGTTGAAGAAGATGGCTCTGTGGCCGCCTTCCACTGCGGGGATCGGGGGGGGGACAGGGTCAGGGGTCGGGGGTCGGGGGTCGCGGGCGGCCCCCGGCCCCGATCGCGGCCCGCTTACCGGTGAACACCGACTCGCGCACGCCGTAGGCCACGGCGCCGGCCCCCAGCAGCAGCTTGAGCGCCGTGCCCATGCCCCGCGGCCCGGCGGGCAGCCGCCCCGCCAGGTCCTTCAGGTTCTGAGCCATCGGCGCCGATCGCGGGCGACGCGGCGCCCGCCCGCCCCGACCGCGCTCCGCCTCGCCGAGGAGCACGAGCGCGCGGCGCACGCACGAGGGTCCCGGCCCCGGGGCGCTCGCGGCAGGAAGGGCACCGGAAGTGTGCGCCCGCCTCAACCGTCCCCGCCCGCCCGCTCTCCGAGCCGAACTTCGCGCACCGGAAGCTCGGCGGCGGAAGTCCCGCCCCCGCCCGCCGCTCGCGACGCCGCGCCCGCCCTCGCCGGCTTCACCAGCGCTTTCGCCCTTGGCCGGCGCCCGCTTTCAAAATGGCCGCCGGAAGGAAGTTTGGCCGGGGGAAGGCGGGCCCTCGGAGGGGAGGAGCTAAGTCGAAGCGGAGGAGGTCCCACGCCGCTTCCGGTCCGCGGGCAAGATGGCTGCGCCCAGCGGTGCGTGCGCGCCTCGAGAGCGGCGCGCCCGCGAGCAGGAGCAGGACTGGGGCGCCGCGGCGCCCAAGAGGCCCCGGCTCGGCGCCGGAAGCAGGAGCGGCGGCCGGAGGCTCATCGTGGTGCTGGAGGGGGCGAGTCTGGAGACCGTGAAGGTGGCGCGGCGCCGGAAGTGCCGGCGGGGGGGCGGGCGCGGGCGCGGGCGCGGGGCGTCGGGAGCGGGCGCGGGGCGTCGGGAGCGGGCCGAGGACCGCGCCCGCGCCCGCATCTCTGCCATTGACTCCCGTGGCAGCCCCCTTCCCCCCCCTTCTTGCTTCCAGATGCTTCCATGATGTCATGTCCGGCGAGGGCCAATGCGGGTGGCTGTGGCCGCCGCCTGCCTCTGCGTGCGTGCGTGCGTGCATCTGCGGTGTGCGCACGTGCGCCTGCGTGCTGCCGGCCCCGGGCCCCGTCCCTGAGCTGCTGGGCGCGAGGCTGGTGCTCCACCCCTTGAGCCACGGCTCCGCTTTCGGCTTTTCGCTGGCCTCGACCCGCGATCCTCAGCCCGCAGCCTCCCCAGTCGCTGGGGTGGCCGGCGTGCGCACCGGCGCAGTGTGCCGTGAGACTTGCGTTTATGGTTTTTCTTTCCCGCGTGCTGGGGAATGAAACCCCGCGCCCCACACCTGCCAGACACGCGCTTTCATTGACCACGCCCAGCCCGTCTTATTTTCCTTGGTTACTCAGCTTGTCCTGTCAGTGTCTTTGGGTAGTGAGATCTTTTGTGCCTGCCTCTCAGATGCTGGAATTACAGGCGCACACGACCAGGCGTGGCTTTCATGGCCATATATATATGTATGTATTGTTCAATATATATATCGGTCTATATATATGTATATATATGTGTCAATATGTATATGTTGGTCAATGTATATATATATTGGTCAATACCGGACTCTGAACTCAGTTCCCCTCACTTGCGAGGCAGGTAGATGTTCTACCACTTGTGCCAAACCGCTCTCCCCCCTTTTTTTAGCTTTCACTTTTCGGGAGCGTTTTTTTTTCTTCTGGGCTGGTACACACCAAGATCTGGCTCTCCAGGTAGCTGGGACTACAGGTGTGGCCCCTACCACTGTACCTAGTTTGGTTGACGTGAGGTTATAGACATGAGCCAGCCCGCCTGGCTGCCACCTTTTGTCCCCCTAAAGTTGTTCTTTTTAGAGGAGGTGTGGTACCACAGGTGACTTCTCCAACTCTGTTATGTGCTGGTTCTGTGTCAGGTGTGGGGCTCGAACTCACGGCCTGGGCGCTGTCCCTGAGCTCTTTTGCTCAAGGGACATATTGAGCACAGTGCTGTTTCTGGTTTTCTGGCGGTTCGTGGGAGATCAGCGTCTCACGGACGTTCCTGCCCAGGCTGGCTTCGAACCGAGATCCTCAGATCTCCGCCTCCTGAGGAGCTGGGGTGACAGGCGGGCCCCGGTGCCCGGCTGTGCTGCCTGGTTTTGCTCGGGTTTCTAACTCGCTCGGTGTGTCTGAGGATTCCTCTCACGGCTAGGGGCGCGCCGCCAGTTTCTTTTTTTGTTGCCGGTCCTGGAGTTTGAGCTCGCGGCCTGGGCACTGCCTCGAGCCTCCCTGAGCCCAAGGCTGGCGCTCGACCACTTGAGTCAGAGCCACTTCCGGTTTTTTCCGTGTAGTGGTCCTGTGGGATCGAACCCAGGGCCTCACGCGTGCGAGGCAGCCAGTTTCTTTAGGTGGAAGCTTCCTCCCGACGGCGCGGGGGCGCGGGGGTGCGCCACTGGCACCTGATTGGCTGCGCCGCCGTCGCCCCGCCCCTCCCTAGCCAATCCCATCTGGTGTTCAGAGAGCGCCCCTGCCCCAGACCTGATGCGCATGCGTGGGGCGGGGCCTCGCGTGGCCCCGAGAAACTCCAGCAAGTCCCAGATTCTACAGCCGCTGGTTAAGAGCAGCGGGGAACCGGGGCCCGCACCCCGGGACTCAGCAGTGAGACCCGAGCATCGCGCCTCGCAGCCTCTCATCTCCCTCCAACCAGCGGAGAGCCGGAGGTGGCGCCGAGGCTCCGGTGGTGGAGCGCCCGGGCCGGAGTCCAGGCCCCAGCCTTGGCCCGCGCCCCGCAGCGCCCCCCCCCCCCCCCGCGTGGCGTAACGCCCTCATCCGGGTCCCTTGTCCAGGCGGGGAAGACGTACGAGCTGCTCAACTGCGACAAGCACAAGTCGGTGCTGCTCAAGAATGGCCGGGACCCGGGCGAAGTGAGGCCGGACATCGCCCACCAGGTACCGGGGGTGGAGCCTGGCGAGGCCCCGCCCCACGCACGGCCCCGCCCCCACACAGCCCCGCCTCCGAGCGTGTCACAGCCTGGCCAGGCCCCGCCCCACGCACGGCCCCGCCCCCACACAGCCCCGTCTCCTAGCGTGTGCACAGCCCCTGGCGAGGCCCCGCCCCCACGCAAGCCCCGCCTCCGAGCGTGTGCACAGCCTGGCGAGACCCCGCCCCATGCACGGCCCTGCCTCTGAGCGTGTGCACAGCCTGGCGAGGCCCCGCCCCCACGCACAGCCCCGCCCCACGCAAGCCCCTGGCGAGGCCCCGCCCCCACGCACAGCCCCGCCCTCACGCAAGCCCCTGGCGAGGCCCCGCCCCTGGGCATGTGCACGGCCCCGTCCCCACGCACAGCCTGGCGCGGCCCTGCCTCCCAGCGCGCATGCTGGCGCGCAATCCCAATCTACCACGGCCGCGGTCCCGCGCACGCGCAGGCCGCCCCGTCCTGACGGCGCCCGGCCGCCCTCCGCAGAGCCTGCTGATGCTGATGGACAGCCCTCTGAACCGCGCGGGGCTGCTGCAGGTGTACATCCACACGCGGAAGAACGTGCTGATCGAGGTGAACCCCCAGACGCGGATCCCCAGGACCTTCGACCGCTTCTGCGGCCTCATGGGTGAGGGGCCGCTGCGGGAGGGCCGGGCGGGTGCGTGCGGGCCGGGCGGGCTTGCACGCGGCTGGGCGCCCTCGTGCTCCCGGTGGCGCTCCACCACTCGAGCCGCGGCCCCTGGTCCAGCCTTTCGCCGCCCGGCTTTGAACCGAGAGCGGCGCCCTGCACGCGCGCGGCCCCTGACCTGCCGACCCGCCTCCTCCCCCAGTCCAGCTTCTGCACAAACTCAGCGTCCGCGCGGCTGACGGCCCCCAGAAGCTGCTCAAGGTGCGGGGCCGGGGAGCCTGGCGGGGGCGGAGTCTGACCGGCCGGGGAGCCTAGCGGGGGGCGGGGCCTGGCCAGGGGGTGGGGCCTGGCGGGGGCGGGGCATGGCCAGGGGGTGGGGCCTGGCCGGGGGCGGAGTCTGACCGGCTGGGGAGCCTGGCGGGGGCGGGGCCTGGCCAGGGGGTGGGGCCTGGTGGGGCGGGGGCGGAGTCTGACCGGGCAGGGGAGCCTGGCGGGGGCGGGGCCTGGCCAGGGGGTGGGGCCTGGCGGGGGCGGGGCCTGGCCCGGGGGCCTGGAGTCCGGGGCGCTGACCCTGCCCCGCGCCCCCAGGTGATCAAGAACCCCGTGTCGGATCACTTCCCCGCGGGCTGCGTGAAGGTGGCCACCTCCTTCTCGGCGCCCGTCAGCGACGTGCGGGAGCTGGTGCCCGGCGCCGACCCCATCGTGTTCGTGGTGGGCGCCTTCGCCCACGGCCAGGTAGGCGGCGCCGGCCCCGGGCCCGGGGAGGCCGTGCGGGCGGGGTCAGCGCCGGGGGCGGGGTCAGCGCCGGGGGCGGGGCCGTCATCCGGGGCTCTGCGTCCGCAGGTGGACGTGGACTACACGGAGCGGACGGTGTCCCTGAGCAACTACCCGCTGTCCGCGGCCCTGACCTGCGCCAAGCTCACCACGGCCTTCGAAGAGGCGTGGGGGGTGCTGTGACGGCGGGACCCCGGACCCCCCCCTGCCCCCCCCCCCGCTGTACATGGCTGTTCATATTAAATGGTCTTTTCCTAAGTCTTGTATTGAGTCTCTGAGGGGGCGCTGCAGCCGGGCTGGCTCCGAACCGCGATCCCCAGCGCTCGGCCTCCCGCGCGGCCGGGATGAAGGCGTGCGCGACAGCGCCCACCGGCCCCCGGCATTGCGGGGAGGCTTCGTATAGAGCGTTGTGCCCCCCATCCTCGGCGGGAAGGAAGGCAGGCGGGGATGCAGGCAGTGGAAAAACGGAACGCACACAAGTGAGTTTTATCCGGTAGAGTTCCGAGATAGAAAAGGCGGCGCGGAGGGGGCCCCCCAGAGCCCCCCCCCCCGGGGGCGGCCGCGCTCAGCTCAGAGATTGGCAGAAGAATACAACAGCTTCCTGGCTAGTGGGGGGAGAGATAAGGCAACGTGCATGGGGGAGCCCCAAGAGGGGGTGCGGCCCCCGGCTCCTCCCACGAGAGCTTCCCCACTGGCCGGGGACACTCGCTGGCAGAGACGCTGCTCCCGGCTCCTTAGGACTCTGTGCTCTGGGCCTAGGGAGTGCCGTGGAGGAAACAGATTTCTGCACCATTCCTGCCGTAGGCCACCTAGGGGAGAGTGAGGGGTGGGTTGTGAGGCAGCCCCATGGGGGGGTCCCAGTGGCTAGCCGCCGCCTCACAGCCAGTGTGCAGCCGGGCTGCGCTGCGGCGGCCTGTAGTCGCCAGACTCACCCCGGGGGAATTGGCTATTCCATTCTTTTCAACTTCTCTTTCCGTGGTACCAAGGCTCTGCGCATGTAAGGCAGGATGAGCAGGAGGCTCAAGAAGAAGACGTGTCCGATGAAGTAGACGGATCTGTACACCTGCAGGGAGAGGAGGCCGCTGAGCCGGGCCCCGGGGAGCCCCCCCCCCCCGCCCCCCCGCAGGCCCCGGGCCTCTGCACCGGCCGGCAGCCTGACCTTCAGCCATTTGTCCCAGGTGAAGAGGCAGAAGGCGGTCATGGAGTAACCCAGGAAGAGCCAGTGGATGGTCTGCTGGACCAGGTAGAAGAGCGGCTGCAGGGCCGGGACGGAGGCCAGGCCGCTCAGCGCGGGGCTGTCTCGGATGAGGTTGGCGGCCTGCAGAGGAAAAGCCAAGGCCTGGAGCTGGCGAGGGTGCCGGGCGCGGCGGCTCACGCCTGCAGTCCCAGCTACTCGGGAGGTGGAAATAGGAGGGTCGTGGTTCAAAGGGACCGGGAACAGCGTCCAGGCGCTGAGTTCAAGACCCACGACGGAGAAAAGGGAAAAAAGATCACCAAAGTGCACCTGCTCCCCTCCCACGGCCAGCACCCCGGGGCGCACCTGCTTCTCCACCACCACGATGAGAAACTCCATCTGGAAGCACATGAGGTAGCCCGAGTGCAGCCCGTGCCACAGCGCCAGGAAGAGCAGCGCCAGCGCCTGCGACAGCTCCTTGTTCCCCAGGAACTTGAGGCGCTTGAAGAAGTAGCTGGGGAGGGGGAGAGGCACGGGGCTGAGCCTCCCCTGCCCAGCACGCAGGACAGGGGTACAGGGGGGACCCCAGAGTCTGGGGGCTGAGCTGGCAGCCGGGCAAGCGCTGGGCTCTGGGATTAGAAGCTAGGCCTGTGTGTGTGTGTGTGTGTGTGTGTGTGTGTGTGTGTGCGCGCGCGCGCGCATGCGTGTGTCTGTCCAGCCCTAGACTTGAACTCAGGGCCTGAGCACCGTCCCTGAGACTTTCTTCCTCCAGGCTGGCGCTCTGCCCCTTGAGCCACAGCGCTCCTTCCGGCTTTTTGGTGGAAATGGGGGCGAGAGTCTCAGACGTTCCTGCCAGGCCTCAAACTGCGATCCTGCGGTCTCAGCCTCCTGGGCAGCTGGGACCCCAGGCGGGAGCACCGGGGCCGGTCCCCGGGCGCCCGCGGGGTGACGGGCCTGCGCTGGGGGGCGTCCGCGCGGGCGCGGGAGGGCCGGGGGGGGGTGGGGGGGGACCCCCGCTCACCGGGCCACCCAGGCGTTGGTGTTGATGTTGAAGGAGGCGATGGTGCCGGTGAAGCGGGGGTTGGTCTCGAACATCCACACCTTCATGTTGGCGCACGCGTCCCACTCGGCTCTCCCATCCTCGCCGAAGCCGTTGAAGCCGAGCCCCGTGAGGATGCACACGCCTTCCTGCGGCCAACGCGGGGGTTCGCGCCGCCCCTCCTCCCGGGCCGGCAGGCCCCGCCCCCTCCAGCCCGCGGCCCCACCCACTCCAGCCCGCGGCCCCACCCACTCCAGCCCCGGCCCTGCCCCTCCCCGGCCGGCCCTGCCCCCTCCAGCCCCGGCCCCGCCCCCTCCGGCCCGCGGCCCCTCCCCTCCCCGGCCGGCCCCGCCCCCTCCGCCCGCGGCCCCGCCCCCGCCGGGACTCACCGTGACCAGCCAGCAGGTGACGTACTTGTACAGCACAAACTTGCCCCAGACCAGCAGGTACACGCAGCGGAACCAGAGCGGGCGGCTCTGCGGGCGGGCGGGGCGGGGCGGGGCGGGGGTTCGAGACCGCGCTCGCCCGCGCGGCCTGGGCCTTCTCACCGGGGCCGACCTCCCCTTGGGGAGCCCCCGGCCCCCCATCTGTTGCCACCGCGCTCAACCCAGCCAGCGAGGGCCGGGAGCTGCAGCGCGGGGGCCACGCCTGCCATTCCGCGACTCAGGGGGGCCCAGACGGGAGGATCCAAGCTTGAGGCCCACCGGGGAAGGAGTCTGAGACTCCTCTCCAGATGCTCTGGGGCTCGACCCCAGCTCTAAGTGACCCCGACAAGAGCCAGAGGTGGCTGTCCCTCTCCCTCGGCTTCTGCACTTAGAGACAAAAGGCTGGAGCAGCCGCAGCTCCGCTGCTCCCCGAGGCACCTGGGGCGGGGCGGGGCTGAGGAGCCCCCCTCAGCCCTGGGGGCGTGGGGCGTCCAGCAATGGCTGATGCACGGGGTCCCGAGGCCGGCTCACAGATCTAGAGCAACGCCTATGCAGTGGAGATGGCGCGGACTCCTCTGCTACCTACAGGGGCCCCTGCCGGAGCCCGCGCCGCCCGCCCTCGGCCGGCACTTACTTCGTAGTCGTCAGTGAGGAGATAGTCGTGGGTGATGTACGGGCTGAGCAGGGTGTAGACCACCAGGTAGACGAGGCCCAGGCTCAGGCGCTTGAGGGCCGGGATGGTGCTGGGAAGGAACAAGTCGCGTCGGAAGGGGCGCAGGCGGCCCAAGGGTTTTGGGGTGTGGGTAGAGGCTGGGGGGGCTCTCACTTGACCTCGCTCAAGACCCGGGCTCTACCGCTTGAGCCACAGCTCCACGTCCAGCTTTTGCTGGTTCACTGGGGAGTCCCACGGACTCCTGCGGGGGCTGAATTTGAACCTGGGTCCTCGGGTCTCAGCCTCCCGAGTGGCTGGGGTGGCAGGCGTGCGCACCGGGCCTGGCCTTTTTCTTGGTTGTGGAGATGGGGTGCTGGGAGGTGGCCCGGGCTGGCCTTGACCTGGTCACCCAGGGGCTGGCCTCCAAAGGCGTGTGGACACAAGTTGGTAAATGAGATGCCAGATGGGGGCGTGGCCTGGACTGGAGGGTGTGGCCCTGGAGGGCGTGGCCTGGCACAGAGGGTGTGGCCCTGGGGGCGTGGCCTGGTAGTAAGGGCAGTTCCGGGGTCTGGGAGGGGTGTGGCCTGCATAGGGCAAGTCCAGGCCCTGGGAGCAAGGTGGGAGAGGGGCGTGGCCAGCTGGGGTGTGTCTAGGCAGGGGGTGTGGCCAGCCAGGGGCGTGCCCAGGCACAGGGCATGTTCAGGCCCAGGATGCTGGAGGGGAGGGGCGTGGCCCCTGCCAGGGCTGTCCAGGCCCAGGGGGCGTGGCCGACAGGATGCTGGAGGGAGGGGGCGTGGCCCCGGGCATGGGGCGTGTACCTGTTGGGCACCTTCCCCGGCTCGTCCGTCAGCTGCCCCTGCACCAGCTTCCGGTAGTGGTTCATGGAGAACTGGGGGCCCACCAGGAAGGCCCCGTAGAAGTAGGCGAACCCCGCGACCTCCAGCAGGGACGGGACCCCGCGGATGGCGTACTTCCGCTGCTCTGGGGTCAGGGAGTTCTGTGCCGGGCAGAGAACAGGCCGGCTCAGGGGATCAGAGGCCACTTCCGGTCTGACTGAGCATGTGTGGGGGGGGCGTTGCCTAGCAACAGCCAGAGCCAGGCTGGCTTCGAACCCCCGGACCCGGCGCAGTGGCTGCGTCCCAGACAAGTTCGACCTGGGGAGCCTGGAGGCTCACTGCTCCGGGGGGAAGGGGCTGGGGGGGAAACTGAGGCAGAGCTGTCCATGGTGATCTGCGGGCACCTTCTTCATGGCCCTCACAGCGTTTAACTGGGGAACGGCTGGGGCTTTACCTGGTCTTTGCCTCCATCGAAGTAGTCGATGGCCAAACCTGAGCAGAGAGAGAGAGAGAGAGAGAGAAAGTGAGGGGGGGGGGTGGAGGGCCCGGATGTGTGGGACAGCGATCCTCCGGATCCTCGGGACTCACCGATCATCTTCAGCGTCAGCACACAGTGCGGCATCGTCCACTTGATGTCGTAGGTGCCCGTGGCGGTGTAATAGTAGCCGGCCAGAAGGTAGGCCTGGGGGAGAGGGCGTCGTTACTGCCCCCCCTCCAGGAGAGCCCGCCACCTCGGGGTCCTTATTTCCTTCTTGCTCTGAATGAAATCCCTCGTGTGCTTTCCTGTTCCTGCTCAGGAGGCTGAGAGCTGAGGTCGAGGTTTAAAGCCAGGCCAGGCAGCCGGGCATGGTGGCGCACGCCTGTAGTCCCATCGCTGGAGAGGCTGCGCTCGACCCTGAGCCAAATGTGGGATCTGAGATGCGAATCGGATGTGCCGGTCCAAGGACTTGGACTCAGGGCCGGCCGGGGCGCTGTCCCTGAGATTGTTTTTTTGTTCAAGGCGGGCGCTCTACCCCTTAAGCCACAGCGCCACTTCCGGCTTCCTGGTGGTTCACTGGAGATCAGAGTCTCACGGACTTTCCCGCCTGGGCTGGCTTTGAACCGCGATCCTCAGATCTCAGCCTCCTGAGCGGCCGGAACTACAGGCGCGAGGCGCTGGCCTGGCCGGCGGCGTGAGCGCGCTGGGAGGGGAGGGGCGCTTACCATCTGGGTGCAGAAGGTGGTGAGGACGGCGGTGACCGTGCGGCCCATGAGCCGGAGGATGAGGAACTGCAGCAGGACGCACAGCAGGGAGTGGTAAAACTGGTACCCTGGGGCGGGAGGCAGAGCTGAGCCGGCGGGCGCCCAGGCTCCCCCCGGGGGACGGCCCTGGGATCGGAGCCGAGCCGGGCTCCCCCCCCCCCCCCCCCCCCCGCCCGGGGCCGCCCCTGGGATCAGAGCCGAGCCGGGCCCGCGCCTCCCTCCTCCAGCCCCACTCACCAAAGTTAAAGTAGGCGATGGCGAGGCCGGTGAGGGCGTGGAAGAGGTGGAGGAGGTAGCTGTCGGAGTAGAAAAGGTAGTGCCGGTACAGCAGCGCCAGCGGGTAGCCTGCGGGAGGGAGGGAGGGCCTGCAAGCTCGTTCCCGACGTCCGCCTGCACGGGGCTGGCTCCGGGCGCCAGGCCCTCGGCCGGGACACTGAGGCGGCCTCCCGTCCCGGGCCTCCAGCCTCCCGTCCCGGGCCTCGGCTCACGGCCTCCGGCCTCCCGTCCCGGGCCTCCAGCCTCCCGTCCCGGGCCTCCAGCCTCCCGTCCCGGGCCTCCAGCCTCCCGTCCCGGGCCTCGGCTCACGGCCTCCAGCCTCCCGTCCCGGGCCTCCAGCCTCCCGTCCCGGGCCTCGGCTCACGGCCTCCGGCCTCCCGTCCCGGTCCTCTGCCCACGGCCTCCGGCCTCCCGTCCCGGGCCTCCGCCCGCGGCCTCCCGGGCGCCGGGGCGGCGGCTCCACGCGGCTGAGGCCCGGGGCTGACTCGGGTCAGGAGCTGCCCCCCCCCAGCCACGAAGCACTCCCATTCCAGAATGTTCCACAGGGCCGGCCGTACAGCCGCGCGTGGCTCCCTGCCTGTGAGCTCCAGTGGCGCCTGCACCTTATTTATGAAGTCTGGGGGTGCACACACGCGCGCGCGCACAGGCACGCATGCAAACAGGCACGCACACGCACACAGGCCCACGCACACACAGGCCCACGCACACACAGGCCCACACACACACAGGCCCACGCACGCGCACAGGCCCACGCACACACACAGGCACACGCACACACAGGCACACGCACACACACACAGGCACACGCACGCGCACAGGCCGACACACACCGGCCCACGCACGCACAGGCCCACGCACACACACAGGCACACGCACGCACAGGCACACGCACACACAGGCACGCGCACACAGGCACACGCACGAACACACAGGCACGCACGCGCGCACACACAGGCACGCGCGCACACACAGGCACGCACGCGCGCACACAGGCACGCGCACACACACAGGCACGCGCGCACACACAGGCACGCGCGCACACACAGGCACGCGCGCACACACAGGCACGCGTGCACACACAGGCACGCACGCGCGCACACAGGCATGCGCGCGCGCAGAGCAGGGCTGAGGCCGCAGTGTCGCCGCCGGCCGGCAGGCGGCGTCCGCGCAGCGCCCGCCCGGGCTCGGGGCGGGGCGGGGCCGCTGGGAACCGGCAGGTGCCGGCGCCGGGCGCAGGTGCGGGCCGCGCCAGGGGCTGCGCTGACTCACCGCCCCGCCCGCAGCCGGCACGGGAGCCCCGATCAGCCAGATAAGAAAGAACCAAAGACGGGCCCGCGGGGCGCGGGGCGCGGGGTTCACGCCCGGGCCGTGGCGTTCTCTGTAACCCGCCCGCCCGGGCCTCCGCAGGCCGGGCCTCCCCGCCCGGGCCTCCCCGCCCGGGCCTCCGCAGGCCGGGCCTCCCCGCCCGGGCCTCCTCCAGCTGGGCCTCCGCAGGCCGGGCCTCCCCGCCCGGGCCTCCCCGCCCGGGCCTCCGCAGGCCGGGCCTCCCCGCCCGGGCCTCCTCCAGCTGGGCCTCCGCAGGCCGGGCCTCCCCGCCCGGGCCGGGGTCCCAGCGCTGGCGGCGGGGCCGGGGCCGGGGCCGGGGGCCCTTGCCGGGGTCCTGCCTGGCGCTGGCGGCTCGGGCAGCGCCCGGGCCCCGAGTTCAAGCCCCGGGCTGGACGGTGGCGCGGAGCCGGCGGAGCTCTCCGGCCGCGCCGCACCCCTCAGAAGGGGGCGGCCCGGGACCCGGCGTGGCCGCTGCGGCGCGGCCCCCCGCAGTGCGCCGGGTCCCAGACGCGCGGGGCCCCGCCGGCATCGCAGGCGCGGACACAGGCCAGACAGACGGACGGACGGACCAGCAGGCAGGCCGACAGACAGGCCGCAGGGCAGGGGCAGGGCCGTCCCGGGGTTTGAACGCGGGAGGCGGGGCTTCCAGGCGTGCGCGCGGCCTCCCGTCAAGGCCTGGAGTTGGCTCCGAGCCGGGCACCGCGGCTCACGCCTGGAATCCCAGCGCACGCGCACGCACGCGCACGCGCTGTAGACGTCCTCAGCTTCACCTCCTGTTCCTTCGAATGGAGAGGCCAGGCCCGGCCCCGGGAGCTAGGCAGCGGCCTCTGCGGGCGGGCACCGAGGCCCGAGCCCGGGCCCGGGCCGGCGCTGACACGGCCTGGCCCGCTGCGGCGCTTCCGATCACGGAGAGCAGCCGGAGGGGCGTCCAAGCCTCTCTGAGTTTAGAATCGCCTCCACAGCAGGAACGGAAGCCCGAGCGCACCAGGAGTGCGCCCGGGACGCGCAGGCGCCGCGGGGCCGGCCGCTGCGTGACCTTGCGTGCGCCGGTGCTGGGGCTCGAACCCAGGGCCTAGGTGCAATCCATCCCTCGGCGCCTCGTTCGAGGCTGCGGCTCTAGCGCCTGCGCCACCCTCCTGTCTGTGGCTTGGGGGCTGGGCTGGCCTCCGTGACGACCCTCAGACCTCGGCCTCCTGGGCAGCAGGCCAGGATGAAAGGCGCCAGCCGCGGCCCCCACACCGCTCGGGTCTTGTTTCCTTCCGTGCTAGTGCCAGGATTTGAACTCACGGACTTTGCTGCTGGGCTGGCTTCCCACCGTGAGCCCCAGCGCTCAGCCTCCCGCGCAGCTGGGATGACAGGCGTGAGCCGCGGTGCCCGGCTGGGCTCCTTTGAGGGGGACGTGTTGTTTTCCTTTTGGATCTGTGCATGCTGCACCTGTCCCTTCGCTCAGGGGACATTCTAACAGCCCGGTAATTACCATAGCACCGGATCCCCCCCCTTCCCCCAGATTCAGTTATGATACCACTGCCGACCCCGAGCACGGTGTCTCTCCTTCCATTTCTTGCTGTGTGTTGTGTGTGCGCATGCGCCGGGCCTGAGACTCGAACTCAGGACCTGGACGCTGTCCTTCTCGCTTTATTCAATCACCCAGCAAGCATCTTCCCACTGGAGCCACAGCTCCACTTCTGGCTGTTTGCTGCTTTGGCTATTTCTGAAGTCGGCTCCAGGCCGGACTTTAATCCGCCTATTTGTCCTTCCTGTAGGGCGGGGATTTGGGGCAGACGCTACCACGCCCAGCCAATGTCCCCCGCCTTGTGGTGGCTGGGGATGACAGGCTCCCCCCCACCACGCCCAGAAAGGGCATCCTCAAGATTCCCTACACCTGGGGCTGGCCTTCACCCTCAATCCTCCATCCTCTACCTCCCAGACAGCCAGGATTACAGGCTGGAGCTACGGTACCCGGCTGCATAAAAGCCTGCTGAAGAACGGGAGTTAGGCCACGTGGCTCATGGTGGAAGCCTGGCTTGGGACCAGGCCCGGGCAGCAGGCAGGGCCACTGCAGCCAGGAAAGGCACAGAATGGTGTCACTCTAGGTGCTTTTATTTTGGCGAGGGGACAAGAAAAGGGCAGGAAGAGAATTCTGGAAGGCAGTCAGGTGCTATGAAGCACAGATGGCTGGTAGCTGTGGCGATAAGACAGGAGGTAGATTGGAGGCTCACCTCAGCGTGGCTGACTGCGATGTGGGCGGAGGGAGCGGAAGGTGACAGGGCGCTTTGATCAGATTGTAGCAGGAAGGGCTGCACAAAAGCAAATGGCGGCCGGCCTACCCTCGGGACAGCTCCGGCCTCTGCCCAAGCTCCGGAGGGTTCTCGCTCAGTGCAGCTTCCTCTCCATCTTCTAGTTCTACGCTGGTCTCGCTTCCTGCCACTTTGCAGTCTCCACAACATTTCTACCCCAGGACCTTGACATCTGCTCCTTTCTGACTTACGATCTGCCCCTCCTGGCTCTTTGGTGATTGGCTGGCGGTAAGAATCACACCCATCTTTTCTGTTTTTGTCTGCTCAGGCTGATTTTGGACTAGGAGTCTCAGATCTCAACCTCCCGAGGAGCCGAGATTACAGGCGTGATGAGCAGGGCCGGCTCACGTGCCTTCTGAATCTACAGAAACCTTGTACTCAGCGTCCAAAGTCCAGTGTTAACGAAAGAGCTTCCTCCTCTTTAACCTCTAATAATGCTTTGTATCTCGCGTACAGCACCCAACACACATCCTCTTCCTGCTGCTCCTGCCTCTCCAGAATACTGCTTCCAGCTTGGTGCCCAGGTGCACGCCTGTAATCCCCGCTACCCAAGTGGAGGCTGAGAGCTGAGGATCATCATTCTAAGCCAGCCCAGGTGGGAAAGTCTGGGAGACTCATCTCCCAAAGAGCCAGCAAAAAAGACAGAACTAGAGCTGTGACTCAAGTGGTAAAGTCTTAGCCCTGAGGGACAGAGCTTAGGCCCTGAGTTCGAGCCCCGCTACTGGCATTGGGGGGGGCAGTTAGGAAACCAGGAACTCCCATGCTAAAGGCTCGGGGTTTCCCTCCGGAAGAAAAATGCGGTTACACCCAAAACACACTGCTCTGTCCTTGAAACTTGTTGAGCTTACACTGGTTTATGAGTACGTGCATGACTGTATTTAACCTCTGCCTGGACTCCACCTCAAACCCGGCTGAGCACTTTACTCTGAGACACAGACCTTGCCTGAGTAAAGAAGTCCTATGATTTTCAGAAGAAAATGGCTTAGGAAGGCAGGGGGCACCACCTAAATGGTCACACCAGCCGGGCACTGGTGCTCACGCCTGTAATCCCAGCTACTCAGGAGGCTGAGATCTGAGGATTGTGATCCAAAGCCAGCCCTACTCAGTTGTACCTGGTGATACCACCGAAATGGTCAAGGCAGCCGGACACTGGTGGTCACGCCTGTAATCCCAGCTACTCAGGAGGCTGAGATCTGAGGATCGTGATCCAAAGCCAGCCCGGGCAGGAAAAGTCTGGGAGGCTCTGATCTCCAATGAACCAGCAGCAAAACCAGAAGTGGAGCTATGGCTTAAGGTAGAGCACCAGCCTTGAGCAAAAGAACTCAGGGATAGCACCCAGGCCCTGAGTTCAAGAAGTCCCACGATCGACAAAACCAAACCAACAACAACAACAACAACAAAAACCAACCCAGCAGACAAATTCCAAGTCCTGGCTCCATTTCCCAGGTGGTAAATCGAGGTGACTTTACAGCTGACATGTCAAGGAAGCGCTTCCTTCCTAATGAAGGTAAACACTCTTAATTACCAACTGCAGCTGCAAAGTGGGTCAGAAGCTAGGTTCAAAGGGTGGGAAGTTCAAAGCTAGCCTGACACAACAGGATAAGTGTGGATTCTGTTTTGAAGTCAGCTGGCAGCCAGTGACTTCACAGTTCTACCAGGAAGAGGAGGCCCGACCCTGGCTTGGCTTTGGTACGAACAGGTGCTGGGCAGGGGATCAGCCAAGGCTGTTTAAATATGAATTAATACCCCTTTCTCATTATCTGGATTGGGTTCGCCCTCAGATGTGGTATTAGATGCCAGGGCCTGTGTTCCCCACTTTCCACACTTCTCACAGTACAGATCTTTGGAAGCCTTACCTTTTTGGCTTAAGTTTTCGCCCACTTCTGACCCTCCCAAGCCCAAGTGTTAATACCCTTAATTCAATACTCCAGCCGGGCTGGGGAGCGAACGCCTGTAATCCCAGCTCATCAGGAGGCCGGGATGGGAAGATCATTGTTCAAAGCCCAGCAGGACAGGGGAAAAAAACATCCATGAAAAGCGACAAGGGGTCCCAACCACGGGAAAGTCCTCAGAGTTTCTACAGGACGGTTAGGATCATCTTCACAGCTAGAGCTGGGCGTCCCCGTTCAGATAAAACTGGTTTATCTCCAGTTCTCAGCCCTGGCTCGAGGGGTTGCCATCTCTCTGAGGACACCCCAAGGAATAAAGTCTACAGGCCAGATCCAACCCAGCTCGCCGGGGCCTAAGTTCACCCCGCGCCTCCCGGTGACCCACCCTGGGTGGAATCTCACGCCGCCGGCCCAGTGTCAGGTGCTTGGGGGGGGGACTGAGCCCCGTTCCTCCAACCCCAGCACTGGGGGGGGGTAAACGGCAGGGGCAGGGGCAGAGGGGAGACCCTTCCAACAGGACACGGGAGATCCCCGCGCGGCCAGCCACGCACAGCACTGGGCTTGCTGGACGGACAGGTGGGGGGCTGGGGTGGGTGGAGGGGGTCAAAGGGCACAGCCAGATGGGGTGCTGGGGGGTGGGAGAGCAGGGCAGGGGTTGAGGGGTGAGCCTGGTGGACAGGTTGGGGTGCTGGGAGTAAATGAAGGGGGTCAGAGGGCAGTCAGATGGGGTGCTGGGATGGGTAAAGGGTCAGAGGGCACAGAAGGGTTGAGGGGTGAGCCTGGTGGACAGGTTGGGGTGCTGGGGGTCAGAGGGCACAGCAGGGGTGAGGGGTGAGCCTGGTGGACAGTTGGGGTGCTAGGAGTAAATGAAGGGGGTCAGAGGGCAGTCAGATGGGGTGCTGGGATGGGTGAGGGGTCAGAGGGCACAGCAGGGTTGAGGGGTGAGCCTGGTGGACAGGTGGGGTGCTGGGGGGAAATGAAGGGGGTCAAAGGGCACCGCCAGATGGGGTGCTGAAGGGGGGTGGGAGAGCAGGGCAGGGGTGAGGGGTGAGCCTGGTGGACAGTTGGGGTGCTGGGGGTCAGAGGGCACAGCCAGATGGGGTGCAGAGGGGGGGTGGGAGAGCAGGGCAGGGGTGAGGGGTGAGCCTGGTGGACAGGTGGGGTGCCGGGGGGAAATGAAGGGGGTCAGAGGGCACCGCCGGGGTGAGGGGTCAGCCCGCCCCGCCCCCGCCCCCCCGGCGTCGCGGGGCGCCCCGGCCCCGGCCGCGGGGTCCTCACCCAGGAAGATGGAGGCGATGAGCCGCAGCGCCTGCTCCGACGCGCCCAGCGCCGCCGCCAGCGCGTCCAGCCCGAGCCGCAGCCCCGCCGCGGGCCCGGCCGCCGCTCCCGCGCCCCCCTCGGCCGCAGACGCCATCTTCTCCGCGGGCGCCCCCCGGGGACCCCCCCAGCCCGCCCGCCCCGAGCTCCGCGGGCCCCGAGTGTGGGCAGCGCGCGGCGGCGGCTTCACCCCCCGATTCCGGCCAGGGGGGCCCCGCCCACGGCGCGCGCATTGGCTGGGAGGCCCGCCCCGCAGGCCGGGCCCGCGCGGGGATTGGGCGGCCCGGGCGGCGGGGCGGGGCCTCGCGGAGCAAGGTAGGAAGAGGGCGGGGCCGAGCGTTTGTAAGGCAAAGGTGACGGGGGGGGGGGGGACGCGGCGGCCGGCGCCGGGTGGGCGGGGCCGGAGCCGACCCCGGGCGGCGGCCATTGGAGCGCTCGGGGCGCGGCGCGCGGGGACCGAACGACTCTCCTCCTAACTGCTGGGGGCGGAGCCAGCCGGGCCCGCTGGCCGGCCGGCCCGCTCGCCGCCCTCCCATTGGCTGAGCGGCGAGCAGGCGACGGGCGGGGCGGGGCGGGGGGCGGGGCCGGGCGCGGGGTTACTCGCGGTCAGCGGCGCGCTGGGGTTACTGGGGCATGTAACGGAGCGGCGGCGGCGGCGGCGGCGGCGGCCGGGCTCGCGAGCGCCGCCTAACGGCGCCTCCCGGCGGCCCCTGCGCGCCGCGCAGCCCGGCCGGGCTCGAACCCGCGGCTCCCGGGGCTGGGCCCGCGCTCCACCGCGCCGGCCGCTGCGCCCCGGCCGGCGGCCCTGGCCCCGCGCGGATCGCAGTCCTCGGGACGCTCTCGCCCGCGCGGTCACGGCGTCCTGAGTCGCTGACAGGTGTGAGCCACCAGGGCCGGGCCGCGGCCTCCCCCTGCTCCCGCCCCCCCCTCCCCCTGCCCTCCCGCCCCCTCCTCCCCCCTGCTCCCGCCCCCCCCTCCCCCCTGCCCTCCCGCCCCCTCCTCCCCCTGCCCCCTCCTCCCCCTCCTCCCCCTGCCCCTCCCGCCCCCCTCCTCCCCCTGCCCTCCCGCCCCCCTCCTCCCCCCTGCCCCTCCCGCCCCCCTCCTCCCCCTGCCCCTCCCGCCCCCCTCCTCCCCACCCCCCTCCCGCCCCCCTCCTCCCCCTGCCCCTCCCGCCCCCCTCCTCCCCCTGCCCCTCCCGCCCCCCTCCTCCCCCTGCCCCTCCCGCCCCCCTCCTCCCCCTGCCCCTCCCGCCCCCCCTCCTCCCCCTGCCCCTCCCGCCCCCCTCCTCCCCCTGCCCCTCCCGCCCCCCTCCTCCCCCTGCCCCTCCCGCCCCCCTCCTCCCCCTGCCCCTCCCGCCCCCCTCCTCCCCCTGCCCCTCCCGCCCCCCTCCTCCCCACCCCCCCTCCCGCCCCCCCTCCTCCCCCTGCCCCTCCCGCCCCCCCTCCTCCCCCTGCCCCCCCCTCCCCTCCTCCCCCTGCCCCTCCCGCCCCCCTCCTCCCCCTGCCCCTCCCGCCCCCCTCCTCTCCCTGCCCCTCCCGCCCCCTCCTCCTCCCCACCCCCCTCCTCCCCCTCCTCCTCCTCCCCACCCCCCTCCTCCCCCTCCTCCCCCTCCCCCTGCCCCTCCCGCCCCCTCCTCCCCCTGCCCCTCCCGCCCCCCTCCTCCCCCTGCCCCCCTCCTCTCCCTGCCCCTCCCGCCCCCTCCTCCTCCTCCCCACCCCCCTCCTCCCCTCCTCCTCCTCCCCCTGCCCCCTTCTCCCCCTCTTCCTCTTCCTCCTCCTCCCCTGCTCCTCCTCCTCCCTTCCTCCCCTTCCCTCCCCCTCCTCCCCCTCCCTGCTCCTCCTCTCCCTCCCCTCCTCCCCTTCCCTCCTCCTCCCCCCACTCCCTCCTCCTCCTCTTCCTCCTTCCCCTCTTCCTCTGCTCCTCTTCCTCCTCCCCCTGCTCCTTCTCTTCCTCCCTTCCTCCCCTTCCCTCTCCCTCCTCCCCTCCCCCTGCCCTCCCCCTCCCCTGCTCCTCCTCTTCCCCCTCCTCCCCTTCCTCCTCCCCCTCTTCCCCTCCCCCTTCCTCCTCCCCTTCCTCCTCCCCCTCTCCCTCCCCTTCCTCCTCCTTCTCCCCCTACTCCCTTGCTCCTCCTCCCCCTCCCTTCCTCCCCCTCCCCTGCTCCTCCTCCCATCCCCTCTTCTCCTTCCTCCTCTCCCTGCCCCTCCCCCTGCCCCTCCTCCCTCTCCTCCTCCTCCTCCCCTTTCTCCTTCTCCCCCTCTCCCTCCTCTTCCTCCTCCTCCTCCTTCACCTCCCCTTCCCTCTCCTCCCCTGCTCCTCCTCCCTCTCCCTCCTCCTCCCCTGCTCCTCCTCCTCCTCCTCTCCCTCCCACTCTTCTTCCTCCCCCTCCTCCCTTCCCCCACTTCTTGCCCGGATTTGGTGGCAGAAGAATAGCAAAAAATAAATAAATAAAAATAAAAAAGACAGCAAGCCACCGTCCCCTGGCTACTCAGGAAGCCGAGCCGGGCGCTGGTGGCTCCCGCCTGTCATCCCAGCTACTCAGGAGGCTGAGATCTGAGGATCGCGGTTCAAAGCCAATCTGGGCAAGAAAGTTCTCGTGAGACTCCTATCTCCAATAAATCACCAGAAAGCCGGAAGTGGCGCTGTGGTTCAAGTGGTAGAGCACCAGCCTTGAGCTGAAGAGCTGAGGGACAGCGCCCAGGCCCTGAGTTCAAGTCCCACGGCCGAACAAAAAAAAAAAAAAGAATTCAGGAATCCGAGGTATGAGAATCGTTGTTCAAAGCCAGCCTGGGAGTCCTTGAGACTCGTCAGCGAGCAGCAAAAGGCTGGGCTGGAGGCTTGGGTCAAGCCGTGGAGCACCACCTGTGACCAAGAAAGCCCAGCGAGAGCCCCAGGCCCGAGTCCAGGCCAGGCTGCGGCATGCATGCAGCACTCATTAACTAACTCATGAACGCTCCCTTGTCAATCAGTTTTTTTGGGGGGGATGAACCCCCTGATCATCGCCTGCGAAGCAAGTGCCCTGTCCACTGAGTTGTATCCCCAGTCCACGTGCTTAGAGTAAAAAATAACAACAACAACTCTGACCTTCTCGCTGCTTTAATTCACAGGTCAACTGGCTTTGGTGCCAGGGGGAGCGAGACCCCGTGTTGATCAAAGTTCCAATAGCGCAGCGATGTGGAGCGCATCTGGCTGGCCGCCTAACTTCTGGGTGGGTGGAGCTATTCAAATCACCACGAATAAGAACGACATTCATTAGCATAGGCAGGGCTTGTGCCTGGCTGGAAACAGACCCAGAAGTCCCCCAAAAGGCCAACAGGAATCATATACGTTCACACCTGTACTGGGACTTGAACTCGCCACCTGTCAGCTTGCTGGGCTTCTTTGCAGGCCACTGACCCTTCACCTCTTAAGCTACGTCCCCACTTCCTCCTTTTTGCTGATGAATTGGAGGTGAGAAGTCTCCCAGATTTCTTTCCCTGGGCTTAATAGTGATCTTTCAAACTCAGCCTCCTGAGTGGCTGGAACTACAGGTGTGAGCTACCAGCGCCTGCCTTCAGATACATGTTTGGTAGCATACTGGTATCCTTCCTCAGCCATTGAAGGGATTCTAAGGTATTAAAAAAAATGGCTTTAACCTGCGTTTCAGGAAAGGTTATGGGGTACGGTGGGGCACGGAGTGGAGTAGATCTACCCGACAGACAGGCCAGGCCCTGAGTTCAAATCACAGATTTCATGGGAGGAAAAAAAAAAGAGAAAATGGCCTTAATCTAGGTATTCACTGATGGATTATGACCATTCTCGTGTGTGTGTGTGTGTGTGTGTGTGTGTGTGTGTGTGTGTGTGTGTGTGTATGTGTGTGTGTGTGTGTGTGTGCTGGTCCTGAGTCTTGAACTCAGCGCCTGGGTGGGTGCTGTCCCTGAGCTCTTCAGCTCAGGGCTAGAACTCTACCACTTTGAACCGCAGCTCCACTTCCGGTTTTCTGGTGGTTCATTGGAGATCAGCGTCTCATGGACTTTCCTGCCCAGGTTGGCTTCAAAGCACGATCCTCAGATCTCAGCCTCCTGAGCAGCTGGGTTGACAGGCGCCAAGTTACAATCTGTCTTCTCTTGCAAAAGAATCTAAAATGTGAAGTTAGAAACAGAACAAAATGACTGATGATGAAGAATAGGCCCAATCTTGAAAGGCAGGATCTCCCTGTAGAGGGAAAATAAACCCCAAAAACTCCAGGCTAGTCCTTAAAAGGGAAAATTCCAAAGATAAAGTGAATTAGTGCGTTCAACACCAGGTTACTGGAAATCCCTAAATAACACTGAGACTCAGAGCCAGAAAACCTGGAAGGTGGTTTGCTGTGGGTTGTGAGAACTGAGAAGTCTGGAATGTTCTGGCTGATAGCAATCAAACTCCAAACTGGGAGCTGGAATAAACGGAAGTTGGGATAAGAACTTTGCCTGGTGACTTATGACTTTGGCTACTGGAATGACTGGAATGGTAGTGGCCGTTTTGTGATCACTAACCGCAAGCTCTGCTTTTTGTTGTTGGTGGTGGTCCTGTGTCTTGAACTCAGGGCCTGGGCGCTGTCCCTCAGCTCCTCAGCTCAAGGCGGGTGCTCTACCCCTTGAGCCACAGCGCCACTTCCGGTTTTCGGAGTGGGTCATTGGAGATCAGAGTCTCACGGGCTTTTCTTGCCCAGGCTGGCTTTGAACTGCGATCTTCAGATCTCAGCCTCCTGAGTAGCTGGGATGACAGGCTGTGAACTACCAGCACTTGGCTGAGATAGTGCAATTTATAAAGGAGAAAGATTTAGCTGAGCCTTGGTGGCTCCCGCCTGTCATCCCAGCTACCCAGGAGGCTGAGGTCTGAGGATTGCGGTTCAAAGCCAGCCAGGCAGCAAAGTCTGGGAGACTCTGATCTCCCATGAACCACCAGGAAACCGGAAGTGGCGCTGTGGTTCAAAGTGGTAGAGCGCCAGCCTTGAGCAAAAGGAGCTCAGGAACAGCGCCCAGGCCCTGAGTTCAAGCCCCAGGATTGGCAAAAAAGAAAAACAAGAGAATTATCCTGGCTGAGGATTTCACAGGTGCCAGTTCATGGGCACAGGGTCCTGGGGTAACTCAGGACACCAGGGCTGGAGCGCCGGGCAGGAGAGAGCACTTTATCGTGGCCAGGCCACAAAAGACAGACAGGGTCAGGGACCTACCTTCTCAAGGCCACGCCCCCAACGACCTAACTTCCTCCCCTAGGCCCCACCCGCTGAAAGCTCCGCCCATGCAAAGCCACGCCCACACCACAGAAGGCCCCACCCACGAAGGGCCACGCCCCCAAGCACACCATTCCTTCCCTAGCCCCACCCACTGAAGGCTGCAGCCATGGGAAGATTGGCCTCTAATGGCATGAGTCTCCCTAGGCCCCACCCACTAAAGCTCCACCCACCGGAGGCCCCACCCACTGAGGGCCATGCCTCCAATCTCATAATTTCTTCCCTAGGCCCCACCCACTGAAAGCCCCGCCCACATAAAGCCATACTCAATTCCCTCCCTAGGCCCCACCCACTGTGGGACCACGCCCCTAATCACCGAATTTATTTCCTAGGCTCCACCCACCCACTGAAGTCCGCACCTCCAAGCACATTTCTTAGCCCCACCCACTGGAGACACCACCCATGTAAAGCCACGCCCCTAACGAAAGTCCCTCCCTAAGCTCCACCCACCAAATCCCCCACCCATTCGGGGACCACGCCTCAAATCACCCAATTTCTTTCCTAGGCCCCACCCACCGAAGGCTCCACCCACTGGAGACCCCGCCCACCGAAGGCTCCGCCCACGTCCAGCGTGTCCTGGAGTCCCTGCCTGGGTGGAGCTTGGCTGGCGGATCCCAGTGACCCGTCTGACATTGGGGTCCATGGCCTCGACCTGTGCAGAGTTGAAGCTGAGATCTGCGCTGAGTCGGATCGCAGTTCGAAGCCAGCCCGGGCAGGGAAGTCTCCGAGACTCTCTTCTCCACCAAACCAGCAAAATGCCCATCGTGGAGCCGTGGCTAGAGTGGGAGAGCGCCAGCCTTGAGTCACTGAAGCTCAGGGACAGCGCCCAGGCCCTGAGTTCGAGCCCCATTCAGCACTGTAATGAAGATGACCAAACAGGCCACTCGGGCTCAGCCAGAGGAGCTGTGTGTGACTCCTGGGCGCTGTCCCTGAGCCTCTTTTTCACTCAAGGCTGGCGCTCTACCACCTGAGCCACAGCGCCACTAGCAAGTTTTGAGTGGTTCATTGGAGACAAGAGTCTCATGGGAGCAGAGCACCAGTGGCTCCCGCCTGTCATCCCAGCTTCTCAGGAGGCTGAGATCGGAGGATCGTGGTTCAAAGCCAGCCTGGGCAGGAAAGTCTGTGAGACTCTTCCCAGCCCAGTAATAATGGTCTTGAACTTTCCTACCCAGGCTGACTTTGAACTGTGATTCTCAGACCTCAGCCTCCTGAGTAGCTGGGATGACAGGCGTGAGCCACCACTGCGGACTTGATCGTTGGAGTTAGGTTTCCTCGGTGGCTGGGATTATAGGTATGTACCACCACACTCAACTACTGGTGAAGGTAGGGTGTTGCTATGCTCATATAAAGCCTGGGCTCGAACAACCATCGTCCTGCAGCTCTGAACTCCCCACAGTCTGGGAACACAAGTAGTTGTTTCCTTTTTTTTTTTGTTGGTCGTGGGGCATGAACTCTGGGCCTGGGCGCTGTCCCCGAGCTCTTCAGCTCAAGGTGAGCGCTCTGCCACTTGAACCACAGCACCACTTCAGCTTTTTGGTGGTTCTTTGGAGATGAGTCTCATGGACTTTCCTGACCAGGCTGGCTTTGAACTGCGATCCTCAGATCTCAGCCTCCTGAGTAGCTGGGATTACAGGCATCTGCTCCAGCTCAGAGCTAGGGGTGGACTTTGCGCATTTGGCTTTTTCTCTCTTCCTATCAACTCTCTCTCTCTCTCTCTCTCTCTCTCTCTCTCTCTCTCTCTCTCTCTCTCTCTCTCTCTCTCTCTCTCTCTATTTACTACAAATCACCAGATTTCTGGGAAAACTTCAACACACACCCTTGGCTCAGGAACGAGAATTGGGCAATTGGTGAAATTCCCCATTCTTGCATTCCCTGTCTTTTGGCTTGGTGGATGAAACCATCTCAGGCTTGGGGGGGTGTGGGGGGAAAATCACCCACAAAGTTCTTGTTCTAACAGCAGGGGGAACTCAAGATCAAGGCTGACTGGTTGGCTGGGGATGGGGGGGGGTTGGCCAGCCACATTCTCTGGAGGGAAAGGAGCTGGGGACAGAGGCGGGGCAGCAGAGTGGGTGGAGCCTTGCAGGCCCCGCCCCGCCTCTCCCAGCCACCCCTGGGGCTTCTCAGCATGCCCAGGGCTGGAAGAGAGGACTGAAGTACTGGCCCTTCCTCGGCGAAAGGTAAAAGCTTGATAAATAAAGCGCAGAGTCTTTCTAGAAGGCGAAGGAAAGGCCCAGAGCCTCAGAGAGCAAGGCTGGAGGCCAAGATGGAGGATTGGAAAGAGAATGTTTCAGCATTGCTGTTATTATTAGTGCGTGTTGGTAGCTGGAACTTGAACCCAGGACCTGGGCGCTGTCCCTTAGCTTTTTCTGCTCAAGGCTGGTGCTCTACCACTTGAGCCACAGCTCCGTGTCAGCTTTTCGCTGATTCATGGGATGGTAAGAGTTTCTCAGTTGTTCCTTCCCTTTTCTCAGAGTCCCTTCCTCCTTCCCTTCCTTCTTTTCCTCCCCTCTCTCCCCTCCATTCCTCTCCTCCGCCCTCCTGTCTCTGAAGAAGGGAATTCTTCTTTTAGGCCTCTGAGATACCAAGAGAAGCAGCCAGAAAGAGCATAGTCGAGTGCTGTCTCGGGGCTGGGAAGGTGGCTCAGTGGTAGAGTGCTCGCCCTGCATGCATGAGGCCCCGGGTTCGATTCCTCAGTACCACAGACACAGAAAAAAGCCGGAAGTGGCGCTGTGGCTCAAGGGGTAGAGCGCCAGCCTTGAGCCAAAGAAGCTCAGGGACAGCACCCACGTCCTGAGTTCAAGCCCCAGGGCTGGCAAAAAAACAAAAATGAAAACCCCCCAAAACCAGGGCTGTGTGATTGTAATGAATTAAAACAGTCGGTGGCTCCCGCCTGTCATCCCAGCTTCTCAGGAGGCTGAGCTCCATATGAGGATCACGGTTCAAAGCCAGCCTGAGCAGGAAAGCCTGTGAGACTCTTTATCTCCAAGGACGCAGCAAAAAGCCGGAAGTGGAGCTGTGGCTCAAGTGGTAGAGCACCCGCCTGGAGCGCAAAAGCTCAGAGACAGCGCCCAGGCCCAGAGTTCCAGCCCCAGCACAGACACAGCCATGACAACAAGAGAAACATGGGGGAGAGGACTCCTTGGGGAGAAAGATCTGGGAGGGGGACGGAGGCGTGGGGGGAGAGGGGGACACGTGTTCTCATGATGGTGACACAAAGAGGAACCCCTTGCAGGTGTCTGGTGCGGGGGGTCATCAAGAGGCGCCAGGAGTCAGCCTGGAGCCATGGACGCTTCTCTAGAAACGTGGTGAGTGCTCAGCGCTCCGAGATCACTCACCAGCTCCCTTCCCTGCTTCTCAAGACTGGGGCTCCAATCTTGGGGGGCTCTTGCTTTGTTCTAGGCCTCTTTTTTGGGGGGAGTGGGGAGGTGGGGAGGGGGGTCCCAGTACTCGGACTTGAACTCACAGCCTTTCATTCTTGCCTGACTTTTGCCATTCACAGCGGGGTGCTCTACCGCTTGGCCCAGGCCTCCAGTCCAGCTTTTTGCTGGTTTAATCAGAGGTGGAGTCCCTTGGGCCTTCCTGCCAAAGCTAGTTTCAAATGTCTGAGTAGCTAGGATGCTGGGTGCCAGCCGGCGAAGGCCTGGCTTGGGTGTGGGCCTTTTGAAAACTCCCGCCTAAGGCTGGAGGTGTGGTTCAGGTGGTAGAGCGCCAGCTGTGACTTGAAAATGCAGCGTGAGCCAGGCCCTGGTGGCTCCCGCCTGTCATCCTAGTTACTCAGGAAGCTGAGATCTGAGGATGGAGGTTCAAAGCCAGCCTGGGCAGGAAAGCCCGGGAGACTCTGATCTCCCATAAACCACCAGAAAACGGGAAGTGGTGCTGTGGTTCAAGGGCTCATTGTACCATCTCCCCACCCCCCCCCCGCCAGGTGCATCGCTCTGTTTTCTGTGTTCACCTGGGTGAATGCGGGACTCCCCATGTATGGAGAGATCCTGTCCCCCAACTATCCCCAGGCGTACCCCAACGAGGTGGACACATCCTGGCACATAGAAGTTCCCGAGGGGTTCGGTGTTCACCTCTACTTCACCCACCTGGACCTCGAGCTGTCTGAAAACTGCGAGTATGACTTCGTGCAGGTATATTATACACCCAGGAAGAGGAGGCGCGGGGCTGCAACTTCAGGGGGTCCTGGGCGCCATCCCCGAACCGCTTTATGCTCAAGGCTGGTGCTCTACCACTTGATCCACACCTCCACTTCTGGCTTTTTGCTGGCTCATTGGAGATGAGAGTCTCAAGGGCTTTCCTGCCACCCGTGGCTTTGGGGCAGACTGCGATCCGCCTATCTCAGCCTCCTGAGTCGCTGGGATTACAGGCGTGAGCGCTGGCGCCCGGCCTTCCTGACTTCTTTTGAATGCTCCTCTGTAGATACTGTCTGGAGGAATCCAAGAAGAAAAGCTATGTGGACAGAGACCCAGAAAGAGTGCCGACTCCCCCATCGTGGCAGAATTCCGGGTCCCCTACAACAAACTCCAGGTGACCTTCAAGTCGGACTTCTCCAATGAAGAGCGATTTACAGGATTTGCCGCTTACTACGTGGCCGTGGGTAAGACATGACACATCTGCACCCACCGACCGGTCCAGCAGAGGTCGGGAGTGGAAAGATAGAACACACGACGTTAAGTGAGCGGATGGTGTGTTGGTGTGAGACGGGGCTTTGCGGTGGAGCCCAGGTTGGCGCTCAACCCTGTGATTCCCTCCCGCCTTGTCTCTGAGGTGCTGGGATTACAGGCATGTGCAACCGCACGCAAACATGATAAATGCCCATGATATATTGATTTGACCTGGCTCCTTCCAGGGATTGTCTTTGTGAGGTTCCAACATAGAATTGTATCTTCGTGATGATGATGATGATGATGATGATGATGGTAGTAAGAAATGGTAGAATAATAAACAGCAACATACTAAGATCCACTATGAATTGAGCCTGGCGGCAGTAACTGGAGTTATAGTAGCATCATGCTGAACTCATTCCTACGAGGTAGTTATTTTTATCTCCGTAAGAACGCAAGGAAGGGAAGGTGCTCAGGGTATCTCAGCCTCCGGAGTCGCTGGGATGACAGGCGGGAGCCACAGCACCTGACTCAGTGAAGAGCGTCCAGCAATAAGTCTTTGCTACATGTAGTTCCTGACTCTCATGCTGATTTTAGTTCGGGGCTCATTTCAAGTCTTTTGCCCTCAACCTCTCTTTCTCTGCTGTGTTTTGCGTGTAGACGTGGACGAGTGCACGGAATTTTCCGATGTCCCTTGCAGTCACTTCTGCAACAACTTCATCGGTGGCTACTTCTGCTCTTGTCCCCCGGAATACTTCCTCTACGATGACATGAGGAACTGTGGAGGTGAGCCCCGTGTGGTCCGCATCCGTTCACCCCAGCGACTCAGGAGGCTGAGATCTGAGGATCGTGGTTGGAGGCCAGCCCGGGCAGGAAAGTCCGTGAGCCTCTTCTCCCCAATGAACCACCAGACAACCGGAAGTGGTGCTGTGGCTCAAGTGGTAGAGCACCCGCCTTAAGCAAAAGCAGCTCAGGGACAGCGCCTAGGCCCTGAGTTCAAGCCCCAGGACTGGCACAACAAACAAACAATAACAGCATATTAAAAAAAGCCATATAAAAAGCAAATGATTCCAAGAAAGAGCAATATACAAGACAGAGGTATGTGGGATGGACAGAAAAGCCTGCTTTTTCTCCCACCATTTGCTCCCAGTTACCCCAAAACTCCAGGGGAGCCGCAGGAGGGGAGGAGGGGTCGCTGTGTCTGTCAGATTTCCAGGATTGCGACGAAATAGCAGAGAGACACAGCAGCCAAGGCGGGATCCTGGTTTCGGGGATAGGGGTTCCTGGTTGTAGCCCATCCCATTGGGGGGGGGGCTTGTGGACAGGGAGAGCATCATGGTGGAGAGAATTGTGCGCCTCAGGGTGGCCAGGAAGCAGGGAGAGAGACAGACAGACAGAGGGAGGGAGGGAGAGGGAGAGAGACAGAGGAAGAGAGAGGCAAGCAAAAAAGGAAGGGGCAGGAGGGAGAGACAGAGAGGGAGAGGAAGGGGCGGGGCCTAGCGGGAGGTGCTCAGGTCATTGGTGGTGAGTCCCCTCCTTGAGCTTGGGCCGTACAGTGTGTCCTGGCTGACCTCCGCAGCCCAGAAGCAAAAGAAAGGAAGGAAGTGTCCTGAGAACACGCCCCCAATAACCTAACTTCCTCCTGCTAGGCCACACCCCCAATGGCCTAACTTGCTCCCGCTAGGCTCCACCCCCTGGAGGTTTTGAACCACTTCTCAATTGTACCACAGGCCCCTTAGATTTCAGGAGACGCTTTAGATCCAATCCACACAGCCCCAGCTCCCAGGGCCCATGAGTAGCCGGAGGAGGGACAGAGATGCCTGGGGCTGTTCGTGACCGTGAACGCCTCCATCTTAACCCAGATGATGGAAACCCACTGGGCTTCTTCCCATGGGATAGCTCTCCAAAGAAGCATGGCAGTCAGGGAACAGACAGCCAATCCAGAAGTTCATTTACTTCCTTTTGTCTTTCTTTATTTCGTATTCATTTCACGCCATTGCTGGGACTTGAACTCAGGGCCTGTTTCGTTTTCACCCAAGGCTGGCGCTCTACCACTGAGAGATCCAGCTCCACGTCCAGCTCTTCGTTGGTCCATGAGAAATAAGAGGCTCACAGACTTTCCTGCCTGGGAGGGCCTTGAACTCAGATCCTCACATCTCAGCCTCCAGAAGAGATAACAGAACACGGCTCACTTTATATCCTCTTCCTGCTTTTCTCTTTCTCTCTAGTCAATTGCACGGGGGACGTGTTCACAGCCCTGGAGGGGGAGATCACGAGCCCCAATTATCCCAGTCCGTACCCCGAGAACTCCAGGTGTGAGTACCGGATTGAGCTGGAGGAGGGCTTCCAGGTAGTGGTGACCATGAGGAGAGATGACTTTGACGTGGAGCCCGCCGACGCCGACGGGAGCTGCCAGGACAATTTAGTGGTGGGTGATGGACGAGTCACTTCTTTGATCTTTTGTGCCAGTCCTAGGACTCGAACTCAGGGCCTGGACGCTGTCCCTGAGCTATTTCATTCAAGGCCGGTGCTCCACCACTTGAGCCACCGCTCCCCTTCCGGCTTTTTGACTGGTAAATGGGAGAGACGAGGCCCATGGATTTTCCTGTCCAGGCTGGCTTTGAACCACGATCCTCAGATCTCAGCCTCCTGAGTCACTGGGATGACAGGCGGGAGCCACAGAGCCCGGCTTAGCCTTTTTATTTCCTTCTCGTTGGTTCTCACTTAACAATATCAGCTCTCTCTCTCTCTCTCTCTCTCTCTCTCTCTCTCTCTCTCTCACAGTTTGTGTCTAGAAAACAACAATACGGTCCTTACTGCGGTCATGGATTTCCCGGGCCTCTGGTGATCGAGACCGGAAGTAATACTCTGGATGTCATCTTTCAAACCGACCTCACAGGAGAGAGCAAAGGCTGGAAGCTTCGCTATCACGGTGACCGTGAGTGACCTCCCATTGTCCGGAAAGCTCTGGAACAATGTATAGGTAGAGTGGTTGGCACCCTGGTGGCTCCTGCCTGTCATCCTGGAGACTCAGGAGATCTGAGGATCAAGGTTCCAAGCCAGCCCAGGTAGGAAAGTCTGAGGGATTTCTGGCTCTGCTTATCCAGCAAAAACCTGGACTGGGGGCATGGATCAAGCGGTAAAGCACCCGCGGTGAGCAAGAATTAGTCTGGGAACTGAGGCCAAGTGGGAGGTTTGAGACTGAGCCAGAAGACAGTGTTCCCTGGTAATGTAGTGAAGTTTCACTTCTGTTTTTTTTTTTTCCCCCCCAAGCCATCCCATGTCCCAAAAACGTCAAAGCCAACTCCATATGGGAGCCGGAAAAAGCCAAATATGTGTTCAAAGATGTGGTGAAAATCTCCTGTGTGGATGGATTCGAAATTGTGCAGGTAAAAATATTATTCTAGTCAGACTCCCGTGGTGCCCGCCTGTCATCCTAACTACGCAGGAGGCTGAGATCTAGAGGATCGCAGTTCAGAGCCAGCCCGGGCAGGAAAGTCCGTGAGACTCTGATCTCCAAGGAACCACCAGAAAACCAGAAGTGGCGCTGTGGCTCAAGGGGTAGAGCGCCAGCCTGGAGCTGAAGAGCTGAGGGACAGCGCTCAGGCCCTGAGTTCAAGACCCAGACCGACAAAAAACAAGCAAACGAAACACACACACACACAAAAAACAAAAACAGCCTTTCCTCCCTGGGCTGGCCTCGAACTGTGAACCTCAGCTCTCAGCCTCCTGAGCAGCTGGGATGCCAGGTGGGACCCACCTCATTTGTGGCTGCTTTTTTCATGTTTGTCTTTTTGTGAATGAATTGAGGACGCCTCCCTGTGTTTCCAGGGCAGTGTGGGCTCAACGTTTTTCTATTCTTCTTGTCAAAGTGACGGGCGGTGGAGCAGCCCCGAGCTGGAGTGTCAGCGTACGTGTCTCCTCAAAGCCAGCGCTTTGATGACTTTTCCTCCCAAGGGGAACTGGAAAAAAAAAATAAGAAAAGATCAATATGTTAACATTCGCATGCGCGGGGACATTTTAGGCTCATGAGAGGGGGTAAGTCGGGGTATTTGAGGGGTGCTGGCCATGAAGGAGGTGGAGACCCCGCCCCGACCTGGTCCAAAGAGGCTGCCGAGTGCTGTGGCTCACGCCTGTAATCCCAGCGACTCAGGAGCTGAGATGTTGAGGGTCGCAGTTCAAAGCCAACCAGGGCAGAAAAGTCTGTGAGTCTCTCCTATCTCCAAGGAGGCAGCAAAATGCTGAAAGTGGAGGTGTGGCTCAAGGGGTAGAGCGCCAGCCCTGAGGGAAAACGCCCAGTGAGAGAGGGTGGCCCTGAGTTCAAGTCCCAGGGAAGAGAAGAGAGAGAGAAATGAAGGGAGGGAAGACAGGGAAGAGAAAGGAACGAAGGAAGGAAGGATTGAGGGGAAGGAAGGAGGAAAAGGAAAAAAGGAAGGAAGGAAACGAATGAATAAATAAAAGAGGACCGAAAGAAGGAAGGAAGGAAGGAAGGAAGGAAGGAGGGAAGGAGGGAAGGAAGGAAGGAAGGAAGGAGGGAAGGAGGGAAGGAGGGAAGGAGGGAGGGAAGGAGGGATTGGGGAAGAGGGCAGGCCGGCAGGTCCAGGCTTCCAGAAGCCTCTGGTGGTCCCCAGGCCGGGCCTCGGGGTGACCCCTGCCCTGTCCCCCGCAGCCGTGGACTGCGGGCCCCCTGCGTCCCTGGAGCACGGCCGGGTGGTGGAGCCCGAGGACACGTCGTTCGGCGCCGTGGCGCGGTACTCGTGCGAGGAGCCCTACTACAGCATGGAGCCCAGCGGGGCCGGTAGGCGAGGCCGCCCCGGGGGCCTGGGGCGGGAGGCACAGCGCCCCGAGACCTGAGGATCGCGGGTCGAGGCCAGCCCGGGCAGGAAAGGCCGGGAGACTGTGTAGCCAGTGGACCAGCAAAAAGCCAGAAGTGGCGCTGTGGCTCAAGAGGTGGAGCGCCAAAGCCAAGGGAGAGCGCAGAGCCCTGAGTTCAAATCCCAGTCCTGCTGCCACGCCGGAGCCCGGCGATGATCCGATGCAATGCTGAGAGCTTCCCTCCCCCACCCTCCCCCTCCCCTCCCCCTCCTCCTCCTCCTCTCCCCCTCCTCCTCCTCCCCTCCCCCTCTTCTTCCCCCTCCTCCTCTTTTTCATGTTCTTTTCTTTTCCTTCTTCCTCCTCCTCCTCTTTCCTCTCCCTTCTTCCTTTTCTTCCTCTCTTCTTCTCCTCCTCCTCCTCCTCTTCCCTCTCCCTTCTTCCTTTTCTTCCTCTCTTCTTCTCCTCCTCCTCCTCCCTCTTTCCATCTTTTCTCATTTCCCTTCTTTCCACCCTCCCTTCTTCCTTCCTTCCTCATTTTCTTTCTCTTCCTTCCTCCCTCCTTCCCCCAATACTTCCTTCCTCCTTCTTTCCTTCCTTCTCTGCCTTCTTCCCTCCTTCCCTTCCTCCCTTCCTCCCTCCCTTCTTTCTCTCTGCTTTCTTGTTGCCTGTCAGCAAGGAGACTTGAACTCAGGACCTCACGCTCTCGCTGGGCTCCCGCCGGGCGTTCGACCCCTTGAGCCACGGCTCCACTTCCTCTGGCGGCTTTGATTCCACTCAGATCAGATCCAGAGTGAAGGGGGGGGATGCGGGGGGGGGAAGGCGGGAGGGGGGGGGAATGGAAGGCGGGCGGGCGGGGGGTGGAAGGCGGGCGGGGGGGGGGGGATGGAAGGCGGGGCCGCAGCCGCGGCCTGTGACCGCGCCCCGTGTGGTTTCAGGCCTGTACCGCTGCTCGGGTAATGGGAGCTGGGTGAACGAGGTGCTGGGCGCTGAGTTGCCGGAGTGTGTTCCAGGTAATGGGGGCGCAGGGGGGGCATTGTCACTCCTGCATGGACTGTGTGTGTGTGTGCGTCCGTGTGCTGTGTGTGTGTGTCTGTGCGCTCGCGTGCATGTGTGTGTGCGCGCATGTACGTGTGCTTGCATGTGTGTGCATGCATTGTGTGCGCGTGCATGTGTGCGCACATGTGTGTGCAGTGTGTGTGCACATGTGTGCAGTGTGTGTGCATTGTGTGGGTGCGTGTGCGTGCATGTGTGTGCATTGTGTGCGTGCATGTGTGCATTGTGTGCGTGCATGTGTGTGCATTTTGTGCGTGCGTGTGTGCATTGTGTGTGTGCATTGTGTGCGTGCGTGTGCGCGCGCATGTGTGTGCATTGTGTGCGTGCATTGTGTGCGTGCGTGTGCATTGTGTGCGTGCATGTGCATGTGCGTGCATGTGTGTGCGTGCGTGTGCATTGTGTGTGCGCGTGTGTGCGCGCGCATGTGTGTGCATTGTGTGCGTGCGTGTGTGCATTGTGTGCGTGCATGTGCATGCATTGTGTGCGTGCGTGTGTGCATTATGTGCGCGCGTGTGTGTATGTGTGCGCACATGTGTGTGTGTGCATGTGTGTGCATTGTGTGTGTGCATGTGTGCGTGCGTGTGCGCGCATGTGTGTGTGCACTGTGTGAGTGCGTGTGTGCATGTGTGTGCATTGTGTGCGTGTGCATGTGTGTGCGCGCGTGTGTGTGCATGTGTGCGTGCGTGTGCATGCGTGTGCATGCGTGCGTGTGCATGTGTGTGCGCGCATGTGTGTGCATTGTGTGTGTGCATGTGTAGGAGTGCTCTACCCCTGAGCCGCCGCTGCTCTCCAACGCGCTGGCGGTGGAGCTGCGGCCGCGCGCACCAGCCCGGGGTCAGCGCCAGGCCCCGGGTTCGAGGCGCGGCCGCTGTGGGTGGGGCGGGGGGGGGGCTGCCTGCGGGCTCCTCCTCACCCGGTGGTTCCCTCCTCCCCCCAGTGTGCGGGGTGCCCCGGAAGCCGTTCGGGGCGGTGCCCGGGGTGCCGTTGGCGGCGGCGCAGGCGCAGCAGCGGATCTTCGGCGGCGGCGCGGCGGAGGCGGAGCAGGTGCCGTGGCAGGTGTTCCTGCGCGACGCGGCCACGTGGGCGGGCGGCGCGCTGGTGGCGGCGCGCTGGGTGCTGACGGCGGCGCACGCGGTGGACGGCGCCGCCCCGCCCGCCGCCTTCGCGGGCTCCGCGTCCGCGCGCTCCTCCGACCTGCGCCTGGCGCAGGCGCTGCGGCCGCGCCGCGTGTTCCTGCACCCGGGCTGGAAGGCCGGCCTCGACCCCGGCGCGCGCCGCGACTTCGACCACGACATCGCGCTGCTGCAGCTCCGCGAGCCCGTGCAGATGGGGCCCCGCGTGGGCCCGATCTGCCTCCCGGGCCGCTCCGAGGCCTACACGCCGTCGGCCGGGGACGTGGGCCTCATCGCGGGCTGGGGCGGCACGGAGAGGCGGGAGCGCGCGCTGACGCTGCGCGCGGCCCTGGTGCCCGTGGTGCCCGCGCAGCGCTGCCGCCAGGCCGCGGCCGACGCCCAGGGCGGCGTCTACGCCTTCACCGACAACATGATCTGCGCCGGGGGCCGGGGCGTGGACAGCTGCCAGGGCGACAGCGGCGGCGCCCTGGCCGTGCGCGACCCCCAGCACGACGACGACGACGACCGCCCCAGGTTCTACGTGGCCGGCCTGGTGTCCTGGGGCAAGAAGTGCGGCACCTACGGCGTCTACACCAAGGTCAGCCGCTACCTCGACTGGATCCTGGAGACGATGCGGGAGAACGACGGCGCCGACGACGACCAATGAGGTGCCAGCCTCCCCCTCCGCATGCAAATCATCACCGCTGACGACCAATGAGGTGCCAGCCTCCCCGCTCACAGGCAAATCACCGACTCACCAGCGACGACCAATGAGGTGCCAGCCTCCCCGCTCACATGCAAATCTCCGACTCACCAGCAACGACCAATGAGGTGCCAGCCTCCCCCTCCGCATGCAAATCATCGAAGCAATGTCCACCAATCAGTGCATGGCGGGGTGGAGCGCGTCGGCCCCGCGTTTTGAAGTCAGGGCGCAGGCAGTTCAAGGCTGGCGCTCTACCGCCTGAGCCACAGCGCCCCTCCGGGCTTTTTCAGTGTAGGTGGACACCCAGGAATCGAACCCAGGGCCTGATGCCTGCGAGGCGAGCGCTCTGCGGCTGAGCCACCTTCCCAGCCCCTTTTTCTTTTCTGCTCAAGGCTGGCGCTTTACCACCTGGGCCACGCAAGTTCCCCCTTTGTGGCTTTTTGTTTGGGTGCTTCATTGGAGATCAGGGAGCTCCTACTCAGGCTGGCTTCGAACCCGCCTTCTTCAGCGCTCAGCCGCCTCTGAGTGGCTGGGATTACAGGCGTGAGCCGCAGTGCCCCGCACGCAGGCCGCTGGATGGTCCACACCACCCCGGCCTGGCTTAGAGGAAGGGATCTGGGCTGTATTGGGGGGCCTTGGGCTGGGTCCTGGGGGGCCTTGGGAAGGCCTGTCTTCTCGTGCAGTTCTGCAGCAATTCTTGGAATGGTTTTGTGTTTGTCTCCTTGCCTTACATCTTGTGGGGATTCCCTGTGACTAATCATTCCCAGCGATTCCTGGCAATAAACCGTAGTCAGAACCCCCTTCCCGATGGCTGCGTCTTAGTCTCCCCCCAAACCTTCAGACCCACAGAGGAATGCATTGAAGATCATCGTATTGTGACCCGGGCAGCAAGCAACACGTATTCAACAGCCTGCTACACAAAGGGTTTGGCTTCTGTCTCTGTTTTGTCGGTCGTGGGTCTCGAACTCAGGGCCTGGGCGCTGTCCCTGAGCTAGGTTTTTTTTTTTTTTTTTTTTTTTGCTCAAGGCTAGTGCTCCACCGCTTTGAACCACAGCTCCACGACCCACTTTTGGGGTGGTTCATTGGAGATGAATGTCATGGACTTTCCTATCCTGGCTGGCTTTGAACCATGATCTCCACCTCCTGAGTGGCTGGGATTACAAACATAAACCTGGCTTAATTTTCTCCCTTCCCTCTCCTTCCTTCCTTCCTTCCTTCCTTCCTTCCTTCCTTCCTTCCTTCCTTCCTTCCTTCCTTCCTTCCTCTTGTCCTGGGGCTTGATCTCGGGGCCTGGGCACGGTCTCTCAGCATTTTCACTCAAGGCTGGAGCTCTACCACTTGAGCCACAGCGCCACTTCAGGCTTTTGGATGGTTCATTGGAAATAGTCTCACTGGCTTCCCTGCCTGGGCCGGCTTTGACCCTCCATCCTTAACTTACATCTCAAGCTCCCTGCGTAGCTGGGATTCCAGGCGTGAGCCACCAGTGTGGGTCTGGGACTTGACTTATTTTAAATCCTGGCTTTATGGGTGCTGAGGCTGGACCCCAGGGCGCCGTTCACGCGAAGCAAAGGCTCTACCTCAGAGCTGCACCCTGACCTGGAGACGCAGGACAGTGTGTGTGTGTGTGTGTGTGTGTGTGTGTGTGTGTGTGTGTGTGTGTGTGTGTGTGTTAGGGCGCTGTGGATCTCAAAGGGCGTCTAATGAAAGCTGAGGACTGGGAAGAAGAGTGCAGGGGACTTCTGTCCTGTTGGGACACGTGGCTTCCCAGAGGTCGCTTGTTTTAAACCAGATGATGACAGGGTCCTGTTTGAGTTTATCAAGACGGGACTTTGGCCTTCCATAAACCAAAGGGACAGATTCAACCTTGGACCTCAGCGGTTGGGTAACTGCAGTGATGTAACCAGGAAAATTCCAGCCACAGAAGAGTCTGCTGAGTCACTAAGAACCAAGTGACCGGCACCAGTGGCTCCCGCCTGTAATCCCGGCCACTTGGGAGGCGGAGATTGTTGGGAATCACGGTTCAAGGTCAGCCCAGGGAGAAAAAATAAAATAAAAGGTTGAGGGGCTGGGCAGGTGGCTCAGGGGTAGAGTGCTCGCCCAGCATGCATGAAGCCCTGGGTTCGAATCCTCACTGCCACAGACACAGAAAAAGCCGGAAATGGCGTCATGGCTCAAGGGGTAGAGCGGTAGCCTTGAGCCAAAGAAGCTCAGGGACAGTGTGCAGGCCCTGAGTTCAAGCCCCAGGACTGACAAGAAAAATCAAAAGGTTGGTGAGACCCTCCTTGTCAATGAAGATCTGCACGGGGAGGTACACACCTCTTAAATCCGGCCACCAGGGAGACTAATTTAGGTGAATTTCATTGCTCAGACAGGAAATGAGATCCTATCTCAAGGCTAAGTAGCAAAAACTGGGTCTGGAGGCCTGGCCCAGCAGGAAGAGATCCTGACTAGCAAGTGTGAGGCCCAGAGTTCAAACTTTAGTACCAAGGACAAAAGTGTCGCACAAAATCTCTGTCCACCGCCGGGCGTCCCAGGTCCAGTAGAATTGGCAATGAGCCGGGGGGCTGTGGCTCACGCCTGTCATCCCAGCTACTCAGGAGGCTGAGAGCTGAGGATCGTGGTTTGAGGCCAGCCTGTTCATTTCAATTAACCAGCAAAAAAAGGAAGTGGGGGTATGATTCAAGTGGCAAAGTGCCAGCCTTGAGCAATACAAGTGAAAAAGCCAAGAGGCACACACCCAGGCCCTGGCACAATAAAAGACCCTGAAAAATCTTCCTCCTCCCCCTCCTCCTCCTCCTCTTCCTCCTTCTCCTTCTTCCTCCTGCTCCTCCTCCTCCTCTTCTGTTTTAGTCAATCCTGGGTCTTGAACTCAGGGCCTGGGCGCTGTCCTTCAGCTCTTCAGCTCAAGGCTGGTGCTCTACCACTTGAGCCACAGCGCCACTTCTGTTTTTCTGGTGGTTCCTTGGAGATCAGAGTCTCACAGACTTTCCTGCCTGGGCTGGCCTTGAACCTCGATCCTCACATCTCAGCCTCCTGAGGAGCTGGGATGATAGGCGGGAGCCACCAATCCCGGCTTGACTCTATCTTAAAACAAATTAAACAGGCAGGGGTGGGGATGGGACTATAGTAAAGCCAATAAAGAGAATTAATTTCACAGAGTATCATTCTGTATGCATGATTTTAATATGAATTCTTAGTGGTTATGTCCAAGTGGCTACATGAGATTTCCATCCCTCCCTCCCTCCCTCCCTCCTTTCCTTCCTTCCTTCCTTCCTTCCTTCCATCTTTCCTTCCTTCCTTCCTGTCAGTCCTGGGGCTTGAACTCAGGGCCTGGGTGCTGTCCCTGAGCTTTCTTTGCTCAAGGCTAACACACTACCGCGTTTCCCCTCAAGGCTAATGCTCTACCGCTTAAGAACTGCTTTGTTTGTTTTGTTCTGAGTCATTTATTGGAGATAAGAGTCCTACAGATTTCCCTGCCTGGGCCTCCTCCTCCATCTCAGCTTCCTGAGTGGCCGGGATTACAGGCGTGAGGCACCAGACTCTCCCCCCCCCCTCCCACTCCACGATCCTTTTTCTAGTTTGCCTTCTAGGTGGATTTGGGGGGGGGGGCTCTCAGCCCTCCTCTTCCTCCCCCATCACCTTCTGGATCCACTCCACGTAGCTGAGGAGCTTGGTGTAGAACCCGTAGCCACGGCCACAGCCGATGCCCCACGACACGATGCCCGTGGCCACCCAGCGGTCAGCCTCGTGGTCCCTGGCCGCGAACACGCCCCCGCTGTCCCCCTGACAGGCGTCCTGTCTCAGCCTGGGGTCCCCCGCGCAGAACATGTTGTGGGAGAAGACATCTTGGCTTCCTTTGCTCCGGAGCCACGTCTCGCAGGCCTCGCGCTGGGCCACGGGCAGCCGCACGAACCTGAGGTCGAAAGCGATCTTGTCGCGCGTGAGGCCAAAGCCGCTGACGAAGCCCACGAGGCCCGGGTCGTACAGAGTCTCGTTGTCGGGGAGACAGATGGGCAGAAGGTGGGGGCCGAGGGGGACGCTGCTCTCCAGCTCCAGCAGGGCCAGGTCACCCTCGAAGTTGTGCGGCTGGTCCTGGCGGTAGTCGGGGTGCACGTGGACGCGGCGCACGCGGCGAACCCCCAGTTTCTTGATCTCCTCCTCGTTGGTGTGGCCCAGGAACACGTCGATCGGGGGGCGCTCGTGGGCATCGTGGGGCTCGTAGTCTTTGGGGGCCAGCGTGTGGGCCGCCGTGAGGACCCAGCGGTCCCCCAACAGGGCCCCCCCACCCCGGCCGTAAATGTGGGTGTAGGCCTGCCACGGGAAGTTGCCCAGCTCGGCCGTGTGGCCCCCGATGATTCGCTGCTTCTCCCGCACGGGGTGCACCGGCTTCCCGCACACTGCAACACACACCACGGCCCGCGTGGGTCTGACCTGCGCCGCCTTCCCTGCGTCTTTTTTGCCTTTTGGCTACTGCTGGGACTTGAACTCAGGGCCCGGGCGCTGTCCCTCCGCTCTTCAGCTCAAGGCGGGCGCTCTACCACGTGAGCCACAGCGCCACTTCTGGCCTTTTCTGCTTATGGGGTGCTGAGGACTCGAACCCAGGGCCTCATGCATGCGAGGCAAGCGCTCTACCACTGAGCCACCTGCCCAGCCCCTGTCTGTCTGGCTTACTTGCTTGCTTGCATGTCCTGGGACTTGAACTCTGGGCCTGGGCACTGTCTTTGAGCCTCTTTGTGCTCAAGGCTAGCATTCTAAAGCCAGGCATGGGTGGCTCCCGCCTGTAATCCCAGCTACTCAGGAGGCTGAGATCTGAGGATCACGGTTCAAAGCCAGCCCAGGCAGGAAAGTCAGTCGATGACATTCTTAGATCCAATGAGCCACCAGAAAACCAGAAGTGGCGCTGTGGCTCAAGTGGTAGAGCGCCAGTCTTGAGCTGAAGAGCTGAGGGACAGCGCCCGGGCCCTGAGTTCAAGTCCCACGACTGACAAAAAAAAAAAAAGTTGGGCGCTCTACCCCTTGAGCCACAGTGGCACTTCCAGTTTTCTGGTGGTTCATGGGAGATCAGAGTCTCACGGACTTTCCTGCCCGGTTTGGCCTCCAACCACAATCCTCAGATCTCAGCCTCCTGAGTGGCTGGGATTACAGGCAGGAGCCACCCTACCCTTTCCCCTCCTTTCTTTATTTCACTTCAAGTTAAGGGGTTTTCTCTCCCTCCCCCCATAACATCTAGGTCCCCAAAGCTGGAAGGCTCTAATGAACTCTGACCCCCGAGGGCCTCCATACCTGGCAGACAGCGGGGCATTTTCTCTCCCTCCTCCTCATTCTTCCAGATGCCCTGCGCGGTGCAGGTGTAGGCCCCTGCAAGCGGGGGGGGGGGGGGGACCCCAATCAATGCTGATCTGCCAGAGGGCGGAGGCTCAGGGTGCTGGGAAAGCACTCACGGGGTGAGCACCGAGTGAATGGTTCAAATCAGACATACTAGATGGTGTGTGTGTGTGTGTCTGTGTGCGTGTGTGTGTGCGTGCGTGTGTGCGTGTGTGTCTGTGTGTCTGTGAGATCTCCTTGGAGATCACAGGCTCACGGACTTTCCCGCCTCGGGTCTGGCTTTGAAGCGCGATCCTCCGCTCTCAGCCTCCTGAATGGCTGGGATGACAGGCGTGCGCTACAGGTCCCGTTCGGGGTGACTTTACTCCCTCCCTTCCCCCCTGCCTCCCACCCCAGCTGGCCTGGGAGGAATCTCAGAGGCCTTCCCGGAGGAAGGCGGGCAGGAGGGGACGGGGACGCCGGCCTACCCCGCTGGGCCTGGCTGCGGCCCTCCCGGGTGCGCATGGCGTAGTAGGGCTCCCGGCAGTGGTACTGGATCTGGGCCTGGTAGGTGTTCACTCCCTCGGCCGTGACGTAGCGGAAGTCCCCGTTGGGCAGCGCACGGGGCGGTCCACAGTCCCTGACTAGTGGAGAACATGGGGCTGTGAGCCGCAGGGACGGTGTAGGGGAGCTACGAGACTCGGCCGAGGTGTGGACAGGGGGTTGGGCGGAAGTTCAGCCCCGCCTGCGTAGACTCCGGAGCACATCACGGAGGGGCAGGCAGGCATTTGTGGGTGCCGCTGACCTGGGCACCCTCTTTCCCTCCCCGCGGGCCCCCTGAGGAGGAGGGAGGAGGGGGGAGGGGGGCAGACATCGTGACTTACTCTTGCACCGGGGCATGGCTCGATCCCACGTGCCATCATGTCCGCACGTGGCGCTGAAGGAAGACAGCACGTGGTCTCCCTGCAGGGGCAGAGGTGACAGAGCGTGTCCCCATCTCACAGCCCAGGCCGGGCGCCGTGGTGCACGCCTGCCATCCCAGCCACTCAGGAGGCCGAGAGCGGAGGATCCAGGCTCGAAGCCAGCTCCAGGGAAGACTCATCTCAAATGGAACAGCGCCGAGGGCCTGGGCTTCCCTCCCTCCCTCCCTCCCTCCCTCCCTCCCTCCTTCCTTCCTTCCTTCCTTCCTTCCTTCCATCTGCCCTAGGCTTGAATCTATGTCCTGGGCGCTGTCCCTGAGCTTTTTCACTCAAGGCTGGTGCTCTACCACTTGAGCCACAGCACCACTTCTAGCATTTTGCTGGTTCACTGGAGATCAGAGTCTCAGGGCCTTTCCTGCCTGGGCTGGCTTTGAACCATGATCCCCAGATCTCAGCCTCCTGAGTAGCCGGGATGACAGGCGGGAGCCACCGCGCCCCGCACCTGAGTTATTTTCACATAACCCCGGGGTTATGTAAAGCAAGCCCGTTTGGATCCAAGACCTTCGAGCACTGGCCAGAGATAGCTTCTTAGTTGGGTGGTGGTGGCATTTGAACCTGGGGCCTCAGGCTTGCGAGGTAGGCCCTCTACTTGAACGACTTATTTTCTAGCATTCAACATTAGTTCCTAAAGTTCTGAGAATTCTGGTTCAAAGCCAGCCTGGGCAGGAAACTCCATGAGACTCTGATCTCCCATGAACCACCAGAAAACCGGACGTGGCGCTGTGGCTCAAGTGGTAGAGCGCCAGCCTTGAGTGAAAGAGCTCAGGGACAGCGCCCAGGCCCAGAGTTCAAGACCCACGACCGACAAAACACACACACACACACACACCCCACAACAACAAGGTTTCTAGAGTGTAGTCAAGTTGAGGAGCTGGTTGACCAGTTGTCTCTTCCAGCTCAACCAATGTTCGTTAGGACTGGGGAGATTTAGGGGGTCTCTGTCTGTGGAGCTCCTCCCAGGATGGGGGGCCGGGAGCTGGGGGGGCTCAGGGCGCCTCTCACCTTCACCAGCTGGTAGCCTTCCTTGCAGGTGGCCACGAAGTAGTCCCGGTACTCATACAGCGACTTCAGCTTCTCGATGATGGTGAACTCATCCAGGGCCTTGGGTTGGGGGCACTTGACGGCTGTTGGGGGGACCCAGAAAACAAGCTTTTTGTGGGACCACCTTCCTTCCCCCACCCCAGCATTCCTCACGGCTGGCCAGCCTGGATTTTAAGTATTTATTCTGTCATCATCATTATTATTATTGTTGTTGTTGTTGTCAGTCTTGAACTCGGGGCCCGGGCGCTGTCCCTCAGCTCTTCAGCTCCAGCCTGGCGCTCTACCCCTTGAGCCACAGTGCCACTTCCGGTTTTCTGCTGGTGTCTGGGAGATCAGAGTCTCCCAGACTTTCCTGCCTGGGCTGGCCTCCAACTGCGATCCTCCAGCCTCAGCCTCCTGAGTCGCTGGGATGACAGGTGGGAGCCGCCTCGCCCGGCCTGATTTTTCAATGTCACTGTGATGTTTTTGGGGGGCTGAGGTGGGACCGAGCCCTCCCCCCCCCGCTGGCTGCCAGCGCGCCTGGCTCACTTTGGGTGGTGTAATGCAGCTTCCAGCCCCGGCTGTCCCCTGACTCGTCGGTGAAGAACACCACGTCCACGGCGTTGCTGCTGACGTCCAGGTCCGGCGGCCTCTGCTTCCCGCAGAACTCGCCCAGCTTCTTCCCGCTCGCGTAGATCTGACCGTGGACGAGGCGGTGTTAACGCAGCAGTGGAGATTTTTTTATTGTTCTTTAGGCCCATGCTGGGACTTGAACTCAGGACCTGGGCACACGCGCTTTTGGGCTCAAGCCTGGTGCTGTACCGCATGAGCCGCGCCACCACCCCTGGCTTTTTGCTGTCTGGTCACACGCAGTTTTGCTGCCTGGTCTGGCTTATACACATCCGCAGATCTTGAGCGGCTGGGATGGCAAGGGGGAGCTACGGTGCCCGGCCAGCACACACCCTTGGGGATCAGCCTGGCGGCTCAAGGTGGAGGAGGGGTGTGGGGTGCCTTCGCCATGTTTGGACTCCAAGTCTCCCGGGCACCCGTGGCTCCCGCCTGTCAGCCCAGCCGCTCAGGAGGCTGAGATCTAGAGGATCGAGGTCCAAAGCCAGCCCGGGCAGGGAAATCCGTGAGACTCTGATCTCCCACGAATCACTCAGAAAACCGGAAGTGGCGCTGTGGCTCAAGCGGTAGAGCGCCCGCCTGGAGCTGAAGAGCTGAGGGACGGCGCTCAGGTCCTGAGTTCGAGTCTTAGGATGGGCACCAAACTGCACTAGAGGAGGATTTGGGGCCGTACCTGGAGCTGGTCGTAGGGGCAGTGAACTTGCTGGTGATCGTCGATGTCGAAGGGCTCCAGAAATTTGAGGTGCAGGCTGAACCCCCTGTCCACACGAATGCTGTAGTTGCACCTCAAATCCGGGGGGTAGGGCCGGGGGTACTCGAGGCTGGAGATGAACCCCGAGGGCTCCGTGTGCAGCTCCCGGCTGCATTCGGCTGGAGGGACAGAGGCCAGGCGAGGGGGGGTCACTGGGAATGCTCGGGGGGGCCCAGGACCCCCCCCGCTGTCCCCCCCCCCAGGCATCGCTCACCTCGGCACGAACCGTCCTTCTGGAGCTCGTAGCCCGCGCGGCAGGAACAGAAATACCCCCCGATGTAGTTGTGGCAGAGATGTTGGCACGGGCGCCCCGCGGCCCCGTCCAGCGGGCTGTGTGGCGCAGTGCATTCGTCCAGGTCTGAAAGGGAAAATGCCCGGATGAGGCCGGGCGCCCGCTGGCCAGCCCAGCGCCGCAGGAGGCCAAGGTCTGAGGATCGCAGTTGGAGGCCAGGAAAGGCCGCCAGACGCTGATCTCCCAGGAGCCACAGGAAAACCGGGAAGTGGCGCTGGGGCTCAAGTGGTAGAGCGCCAGCCTGGAGCTGAAGAGCTGAGGGACAGCGCCCAGGCCCCGAGTTCAAGACCCAGGACTGGCAAAAAGAATAACAAAAATGGCAAGAGGACTATTGAATTCCATGCTAGAGATTTCTAGAGTCAGGGAGGCCACTCACTGGAGGCCTGGGAAGAAAGGCCGGCCTCTCCTCTCTCATACTTATACTGGGTCTTGAACTCGGGGCCTGGGCGCTGTCCCTCAGCTCTTCAGCTCCAGGCGGGTGCTCTACCACTTGAGCCACAGCACCACTTCTGGTTTTCTGGTGGTTCATGGGAGATCAGAGTCTCATGGACTTTCCTGCCTGGGCTGACTTTGGACCGCGATCCTCTAGATCGCAGCCTCCTGAGTAGCTGGGGATGACAGGCAGGGGCCACCGTGGGGTCCCTTCTCCCGTTTCTCATTCAACACGGCGCACTTCCCCGGGCGCTCACCCACGGCCTGGTAGTAGGCCAGGAATCCCTTGTAGAACATGGCCGTCCCGTTCTCCTCGTTGGAGAAGTCGGTGTGGAAGGTGAGCAGCATCCGGTTCCCCAGGGAGAGGAACTCGGTCCTCCCGGGGGGGCGGCCCCAGGGTGACCCCGGGCGCCCACAGAACCGCCCCAGGCTCTTCTTATCCGCAGAGATCTGGGGGTGTGGGGGAGGAAGAGGCCATGAGGGGCAGGTCTGGGAAGTCCTTCCCGTTATCCCGCCAGAGTGAAGGAAGCTTCACCATTTCCCTGTGGTGGTGGCCAATGCCGCCTCTTAGCACGGATTTTCCTTGCCCGGGCTGGCTTTAGAACCGCGATCCTCAGGATCTCAGCCTCCTGAGGAGCTGGGATGACAGGTGGGAGCCACCGGCGCCCCGCTGGCTGTGTGTGTGTGTGTGTGTGTGTGTGTGTGTGTGTGTGTGTGTGTGTGTGTCCTATGGGAGATCAGGGTCTCACAGACTCTCCCGCCCGCGCTGGCCTCCATCTGGGATCCTCCCACCTCAGCCTCCCGAGGGGCTGGGATGACAGGCGTGCGCTTGGTGACAGTTGCTGTCTTGAGATGGGGGCTCTAACACCTGTGGGCAGCCCGGACCCGGCAGTGAGCGAGCCATGGCCGCTTCAGGGGTGTGGGGAGGGGGGTTTGCAGTGGGGTTCAGCCGGGACCCCCCACGTCCACCCTCCCAAGCCAGCGGCCACCTTGACGTAGTCATAGAAACACGCTTCGGACGGCTCCACGTCGAACATCCGGAAGCCCAGCTTCACCCGGTATCCCCGGGGCACCTCGATGACCGTGGTGGTCTCGACGTTATTGGGGTACGGCTTGGGGTACCGCGGCGACGTCACCGTCCCGAAGAGCTTCTGCGGGCTGGAGCCCCCGGCCCCGCCGAGCAGCGCCGACGCCCAGAGAAGAGCAAGCCACCTGCCGGAGGAGCTGGGGCGTCAGGGGGCCGGAGTGGGGGGCCTGGGTCATGGGGGGCCGGAGTGGGGGGCCTGGGTCATGGGGGGCCGGAGTGGGGGGCCTGGGTCATGGGGGGCCGGAGTGGGGGGCCTGGGTCATGGGGGGGCCGGAGTGGGGGGCCCTGGGTCATGGGGGGCCAGAGTGGGGGGCCCTGGGTCATGGGGGGCCAGAGTGGGGGGCCAGAGTGGGGGGCCAGAGTGGGGGGCCCTGGGTCATGGGGGGCCGGAGTGGGGGGCCTGGGTCATGGGGGGCCAGAGTGGGGGGCCTGGGTCATGGGGGGCTGGAGTGGGGGGCCTGGGTCATGGGGGGGCCGGAGTGGGGGGCCCTGGGTCATGGGGGGCTGGAGTGGGGGGCCCTGGGTCATGGGGACCCCCGGAGGGGCTGGAATGAGCAGCCTTTCTTCTCCTTGGGCTGGCCTGGGCTGAGGACCCTCGGATCGCAGCCTCTGGAGTGGCTGGTACTACAGGCGTGAGCAACAGCGCCCAGCCTCTATCCTCAACTTCCATGGGAGAAGCACAAAGCCGGAGGGGGACCCCACTGGAGGGGGGGAGTCCCGGGGGCAGGGGGATGCCCTCCCGTGGGGGGCCCAACCCCCCTCCCCCCCCTCCCAAGCCTGGCCTCCGCCATCTCCTCCCCTTTCCTGGAACCGGTGGAGAATCAAGGCCAAGTTTCTCCATCCCAACCCTGGCTTTCTTCTGGAAGGATTCCTACAGACTTAGCCTAAGTAACGGGGAGAGGAGGGACGGGGGTGGGGGTCCCCAATTCCTGCTGCTCCCCACCACCAGCCCTGGAACAGAGCAAAGCCAGGCAAAAGCTAAGTCTGGAGTTCAAAGACAGATGTTCCTGCGGACCTCAGGGGGAAAGGAGCGGGGGTTGGGGGACGGTATTGAGGGGGGGCGCCCTGTCTCCCTAAATAAACCAGAACAGGGTGGCATGCCCCCCGACCTCTCAGTGCCCAGCACAATTACTCACATGACTCCGGGGCTGCTGTGATGCCGGCCCTCAGCTGTCTTCCTGCCCGGCTGTGGGCCCGCAGCTCCCAGCAGGGGAGGGCAGGGTTGGGGAGGGCTGTGGGGGGGGGCAGGGGGGGGAGATTCCCCGGAGGAATGCTGGGAGCTGAACTATTTGCACGAACAGCTCACACGCAAGAGAAGAGAAAACAAAACCAAAGCAAATCTGAGTTTCCTCTTGGGTTTTCGTTTATTTTGGGGGGGCCGGGGAGGTCCCATTCGTTGCGCCACCTGCCGGTCCATATGGGGAATGACAGAGGGGAAGGGGAATCTGAATGCTTTTCTTTGTCAGTCACCAGGCTTGAACTCGGGGCCTGGGCGCTGTCCCTCAGCTCTTCAGCTCCAGGCGGGCGCTCCACCCCTTGAGCCACAGCACGGCTTGTGCTTTTCTGGTGGTTCCTTGGAGATCAGAGTCTCATGGACTTCCCTGCCCAGCCTGGCTTTGAACCACGATCCTCAGGATCTCAGCCTCCTGATTTAGCTGGGATGACAGGCGGGAGCCACAAAAGGGGTCTGAAGTTTTAGGGTGTGGGGCTGGGAACTAAATCTGAGCAGCGGCCTCTGTTCAAGGCCTGCCCCCCCCCATGTCAGTCCCCAAGTCTGGGAAATCCCAGACTTGCAGAAGCTTTGGGGGGCGGGGGGGGGGGAGCTGTAATTTTCCACCCGCTCCATTTTCCCTGTCCTTATTCATCCACCCAGCGGAGTCCGGCCATGGCAAGGTTTGAATGTCAGGCTGTGCGTGGACGTACAGGAGTGGCGCTGTGGCTCAAGCGTTGAGTGCCCAGCTCAGGACAGCGCCCAGGCCCTGAGTTCAAGCCCCAGGACTGGCTTGGGCCTGGTAGCTTGACTCTTGTTACGGAGCTGCTGTGGGGTAAGCAAGGGCCTCTGGAATGTCAGGCTTTGTCCTCAACTGGTTTCTTTTCAAGATGGAAGGACCACACACGCCCCAGACTGTTCTAGAAATAGCCAGGGTGTGGGTACATTTTGAAGTTACCTGTGACCTTCAGTAAATACCTCTTACCCTATTCAGACTAGCTAAGCAGGAGCAGATTGGGAGCTTGAGCTCAGCCAATCAGAGCAGAGGGGCGGGGCCTGCTGCCTGAGGGATAACCTATGTAAAAACATTTTACCCTATCCAAACTAGCCAATCAGAATCAGTGTGGGCCTGTGCTGAGCCAATCCAAGCAGAGGGGCGGGGCCTGCTGCCTGAGGGGTACCTATATAAATACATTTTACCCTATCCAAACTAGCCAATGAGGAGTTGAATGTGAACCTGAGCTCAGCCAATCCAGGCAGAGGGGCGGGATAACCTATGTAAATATCCCTATCTAAACTAACCAATGAGGAGCTGAATGTGAACCTGAGCTCAGCCAATCCGAGCAGAGGGGCGGGGCCTGCGGTGTTGGGTATAAGTAGGGGTGATGGCCGCTGGGTCTGTGCAGGAGTAACTTCGTCCTGCTGGCAGCGCTGTTGTGTTTGGGGCGGTGACGCCTAGGTTCTCAGAGGACATTTTTAGAACATGGGTGGACAGAGGGGAATGTGGGCCTGCTCGACTCGCTGATGGATGACACCTGAACACAGCACTAGTTTTGTGGTTGTGTCTGTCTGTCTGTCTGTTGGTTGTGGGGCTTGAACTCAGGGCCTGGGCGCTGTCCCTCAGCTCTTCAGCTCCAGGCGGGCGCCCTACCCCTTGAGCCACAGCGCCACTTCCGTTTTCTGAGTGGTTTATGGGAGATCAGAGTCTCACGGACTTTCCCACCCGGGCTGGCTTTGAACCGTGATCCTCCAATCTCAGCCTCCTGAGAAGCTGGGATGACAGGCGGGCGCCACTGGGCCCGGCTGATCTTTTGTTTTTATCTTTCACTGGCCATTGCTGCAAATCTTTTTCTTTTCCTTATTTTTTATTTGTTAAGTAGTTGTACAAAGGAGCTGCCATCCAACGAAGCAGTTTATGAATACAGTGCACCTTGATCCATGACACTCTTCCATCATTCTCCCCCATCTCTTCCAGCCCTCTGTGTGTGTATATGTGTGTGTGTGCACGCATGCATGCGTGTGCCAGTACTGGGGCTTGAACTCAGGGCTTTAGGCTCTCCTTTAGCTGTTTTTTTGTTCAAGGCTGGTGCTCTACTACTTGAGCCATAGCTCCACTTCCAGCTTTTTGCTAGGTAGAGAGAAGAGTCTCAGCCAGGCACTGGTGGCTTCTGCCTGTCATCCCAGCTACTCAGGAGGCTGAGATCTGAGGATCACGGTTCAAAGCCAGCCTGGGCAGGAAAAGTCCGTGAGACTCTGATCTCCAATGAACCACCAGAAAACCAGAAGTGGTGCTGTGGCTCAAGGGGTAGAGCGCCAGCCTTGAGTGAGGAAAGAAAACAAAGCTCAAAGACAGTGCACAGGTGTGGTGCGGGTCTTGGGGCTTGAACTCGGGGCCTGGACGATGTCTCTGAGTTTTTCCGTTGCTCAAGGCTGCCGCTCTACCACGTGAACCACGGCTCCAACTTCTGGCTTTTTGCTGGCTCATTGGAGAGGAGAATCTCACAGATTTGCCCGCCCAGGGCTGGCTTTGCATCGCGATCCTCAGATCTCAGCTTCCGGAGTGGCTGGGATGGCAGGCGTGAGCATCCACGCCCGGCGTTCGGCCTGTGGGGGCCAGGGGTCCTTCTACCACCCCAGGCTCAGTCCTTCCCTTCCATGACTCCTCTGATCCAGTCCACATAGCTGAGGATTTTGGTGTAGAAGCCGTAGCCTTTGCCACACCCAATACCCCAGGACACAATACCCGTGGCTACCCAGTGCTGAGCTAAGTCGTCCCACACCACAAAGACGCTGCCGCTGTCCCCTTGGCAGACAGCGCTGTCCTGGGCCTCGTCCCCAGCACAGAACATCTCGTGGGAGAACACCTCCGCCCTGCCCCTCTCCCGCAGCCAGGCCGCGCAGCGTTCTGGGGGAGCCACCTGCACCCCCGAGTACTTGAGCTTGGTGCTTAGCCAGCCCCGCTGGGCGCCGAAGCCGCTGATGTAGCCCCCCACGCCCGCGAGGGACAGGGCCTCCCTGTCGGGAAGACAGACGGGGAGCAGACGGGGACCCACGGACACGGGGTGCTGGAGCTCCAGCAGGGCGAGGTCCCCCCGAAAGTCGTGGGGATCATCCTGGCGGTAGGCGGGGTGCACGTGGACACGGCGGACGGCGCGAGCCCCGGATGCCAGCATCCCGTCCACGTCCGCGTGGCCCAGGAACACGTCCACGCGGGGCCGCCTCCCGCCGGACACGCGGTTCTTGGGGCGCAGGGCATGGGCCGCGGTCAGCACCCACCGGTCCCCCAGCAGGGCCCCGCCGCCCCGGCCGTGGACGCTGGTCAGGGCCTGCCACGGGAAGCTGCCCGGCTCTGCTTCCCGGGAGCCCAGGGCCCGGGGGACCGGGGACAGGGGGGTCACTGGGCGCCCACAGACTGCAAGACAGAGAGACGAGGAGGGGAGCACCATGAGCAGCTGCCCAGAAATAAACAGATCCAAGATCCACGAGGCGGGGCGCCAGGGCTCACGCCTGTCATCCCGGCTTCTCCGGAGGCTGAGGTCTGAGGATGACGGTTCAAAGCCAGCCATGAGACTCTCACCTTTAATTATCTACCAAAAATGTCCGAAGCGGCGCTGCGGCTCAAGTGGTAGAGCACCAGGCTTGAGCGAAAAAGCTTAGGGACAACGGCCAGGCCCTGAGTTCAAGCCCCAGGACCGACACACACACACACACACACACACACACACACACACACACACACACACACACACACACACACACGCACGCACTCAGAATTGTCCCTCGGAGTGACCGCACTGATTTGCTATGGTCAGCCCTGGGGGGTCCAAACCTTTCCTGGGCCCCTCTTAGAAAAGAGTCTTTGCTTCTGCGGCGAGACTTGAACTCAGGGCCTGGGCGCTGTCCCTGAGCTCTGCAGCTCAAGGCTGGCGCTCTACCACGTGAGCCACAGCGCCACTTCCAGTTTCCTGGTGGTTCATGGGAGATCAGAGTCTCACGGACTTTCCTGCCCAAGCTGGCTTTGAACCGTGATCCTCCGATCTCAGCCTCCTGAGTGGCTGGGATGACAGGCGGGAGCCACGGTGCCCATCTTCACCTCCCTTTTTACTTCTCCTCCCCCCCGGGGGGTCCCCCACACCCCAGGCCTGGGAGGAACTCTCTCCACTCACCAGGCACACACTGAGTTCCATCTAATCCACGCTGTCCGTCCGTCTGGCTGACTGTCCCCGAGGAGTCTGAGGATGAGAGGCCAGGAAAGGAGGCTGAGGATTGGAGGATGCTGGGCTTCTCAGAGCTCGTGCTCGGGGCCCCGGGTGCTGATGGGAAGTGTTTTGGGGGTACTCACCGGCTGCTGCTGCGGCCTGGTAGTGGGGTCCTGGGCAGCCATTCTGACTCAGGGAGGTGTTAGCTCTGGGGGTAGCGGTGGTGTTGGGGTCCCCGCTGATGGACAGTGGGTGACCTGTAGCTTTAGGAAAACAGCAAGCATTAGGGCCTTGCATGGAAATGGGGCTTGAACTCGGGGCCTGGGCGCTGTCCCTCAGCTCTTCAGCCCAAGGCTGGCGCTCTACCCCTTGAGCCACAGCGCCACTTCTGGTTTTCTGAGTGGTTTATTTGGAGATCAGAGTCTCAGGGCCTTTCCTGCCCGGGCTGGCTTCGAACCGCGATCCTCCGATCCCAGCCTCCTGAGTCGCTGGGATGGCAGGCGGGAGCCACCAGCCCTGGCCTTGGGCCAACACTACGAATGTGCCTGTGTGTCTGAGGCTGAGCTGTGGCTGCCTCTTCCTGAGCTGCTTCCGCTGGGCTCAGGAAGCAAGACCGGACCTCAGCCCCGGCTGTCACTCAAACCGCCACTTCCTCCCGGGGCTCCCGCCCGTCATCCCAGCCACTCAGGAGGAGGCTGAGAGCTGAGGATCCCAGTTCAAAGCCAGCCCGGGCAGGAACGTCTGTGAGACTCTTAGCTTCGGATGAACCAGCCAAAAGCCGGAAGTGGCGCTGTGGCTCCAGGGGTAGAGCGCCAGCCTTGAGTGAAAAAGCTCAGAGACAGAGCCCAGGCCCTGAGTTCAAGCCCCACGACCAACCAGAAAAATACGAAAACCAACCAATAACCCCCCACACCAATACCAAACACGCAAACCTTCCACATCCTATGAAAATATCAGGGCCCGGGGCTGGGGCCCGGGTTTCCTCCCGCGGCCCGGGGCCTGGCACTCACGCACGGCTTGGTAGAGCGCCAGGAAGCCCTTGTGTGGGAAGGCGGCAGCGCGGTGGGTGGAGGGGGGTCCGGCCTGGAATTGCAGCCACAGCGTCCTCCCGGTGGACACGAAGGGTCCGGGCCCCGGGCCCAGCGCGGAGCCCCTCGGCCCGCAGAACCGGGCTGGAGCGGTCACGTTCCCATCCACAGAGACCTGTAAGGGCGAGGGAAGGGGGGGACGCAGGGATGGGAGGCCCGCGCCATTGTGGTCATGGTAGGGGGGGATCTGCACCCCTCCTCCTAGTGGGGGGCTGGCTCAAGTAGCTTCCTTGTGTATGTGTGTGTGTGTGCCCAGCCTGGGGCTTGAACTCAGGGCCTGGGCGCTGCCCCTGAGCTTTTTCACTCAAGGCTGGCACTCTACCACTTGAACCACAGCACCACTTCCGGCTTTTTGCTGCTTTGTTGGAGATCAGAGTCTCATGGGTTTTCCTGCCCCGGCTGGCTTTGAACTGTGATCCTCCGATCTCAGCCTCCTGAGTAGCCGGTCCCCCGTGCTGGGGTTGGGGGGGGAGTAGCCGGGGACGGAGCTGGGGGGGGATCCTGCAGCCCCCACCTCCTGACTCACCGTGACCCAGGCCTTGGCGCAGCCTGGCGAGGCCTCCAGGTCAAAGTCCACAAACACCAGGCGCACGTTCGAGCCCTCTGGAGCCCGGATGTGGGTGGTGACGGCTTGACCGTTGGGGTACGGCTCTGGGTAGCCGGGGGAGGTCAGCTGCTGGGGTGACCATTGGGCCACCAGCACCACACCCTGCGTGGGCCGGAGGAGCCCCGAGAGGAGGAGGAAGAGGAGGCCGGGCCTGTGTGGGAATGAATGTGCCGTTTCATCGTCTAGCCCAGGAGCGCACGCCTGTAATCCCGGCCACGCCAGAGGCCGAGACCAGAGGATCCCACTTCAAAGCCAGGCAGTCCATAAACATAAAGTTGGAAGTGTGGCTCCAGGGGTAGCACGTGCCAGCCTGAGTGAAAGAGCACCACCTGGACAGCGCCCAGGTCCTGAGTTCGAGTCCCGGCACCGGCACGAAAAGAAAGAAAGAAAGAGTGAAGGGAATCTGGCTCTTTTCTAAAGAGCTCACAGGTAAAGCTCGCTCCCTCCGAGTGTGTGTGTGTGTGTGTGTGTGTGTGTGTGTGTGTGTGCATGCGTGTGCTCGCCCCCAGTCCCTCACACTCACATCTGGCCTACACAGCTGGTGGAGGGAGGGTTTCGGCACGCTGAGACCAGGCATCCGGGCCTAGACATCTGGAACCTTCTAGAAGGCTTGGCCCAGGCCGGAGACCTGGAGAGGTGGGGCTGGAGGCGGTCCTGGGGGCGGGGCAGGGGGAGGGGGGAAGGAGAAGTTTCTGGAAATGAGTTTAGTAATCACCCACTTCCCTTCCTCCAGTTCCCTGGCTTGAGCGCCACCTGCTGTCGACCTGAGGGATAGCAACGCGCCAACAGTTTTGTGTGTGTGTGTGTGTGTTTTGGGGGGGAGCACCCCCAAACTTTCACATCATGCTCTACCCCCCGATGCTGGGAAGGGTAAGGCTCCTTCTCTTCTGTGAATTTAAATCTCTCCCCGCGGCTCAGCCCGGCCGCCTCGCTCCTCTGGTGGTTGAGATCCGAGGCTCCAAGTTCAAAACCACCCCAGGCCAGACATCATCTCCAATTCTAGCAGGAAAGAAAAGAGGCCGGGCGCCGTGGCTCCCGCCTGTCATCCCAGCTGCTCCGGAGGTGAGATCTGAGGATCCAGGTTCAAAGCCAGCCTGGGTAGGGGAAGCTAGTTGTGGTGCCGTGGCTCAGGTGGTAGAGCACCAGCCTTGAGCACCAAGAGAGTCAGGGACAGCGCCCAGGCCCTGAGTTCGAGTTCCAGGATCAGAAGGAGAGGGAGGTGTGGCTCAAGCGGTAGAGCACCAGCCAGCCTTTAGTGAAAAAAAAAAAATGAGAATGTGAGTCTCTGAATTCAAGCCTTAGTACTAGTGCAAGAAAGCACAAGTACACATGTGCACACACACACACACACACAGATAACAAACTGTAAGCTCCCAATTTGTAAATGTATCTTCTTCTTTTGTTGATCGTGGGGCTTGAACTCAGGGCCTGGGCGCTGTCCCTCAGCTCTTCAGCTCAAGGCTGGTGCTCTACCACTTGAGCCACAGCGCCACGTCTGGTTTTTTCTGCACATGTGGTGCTGAGGAATCAAACCCAGGGCCTCATGCATACAAGGCGAGCGCTCTACCACTGAGCCACCTTCCCAGCCCCTGTAAATGTATCTTGTTCATCAATGTAGAAAAGATCCAGGAGGAAAAAAAAAAAGAAAAATAGTCAGGCCCCAGTGGCTCCCGCCTTTCACCCCAGCTCCTCAGGAGGCTGAGATCTGAGGATCATGGTTCGAGACCAGCCTGGGCAGAAAAGTCCATGAGTCTCTGATCTCCATTAAACCACCACAAAACCAGACATGGTGCTGTGGCTCAAGTGGTAGAGCACCCGCCTTGCGCTGAAGAGCTGAGGGACAGCGCCCAGGCCCTGAGTTCAAGCCCCACGACTGACCAAAACTAAATAAATGAATAATTGTGTAAGTTGTGAGTGGGGACGGGGGGGGGAGGGGAGGACATTGCACTCAGATCCTCATGTATGAAATTGTGGTTCCTTTGTCGGGCTGCTTACCAACCACAGGAAGGACAGCAATCATCACAATACAATGACATGGAGTCCTGGCGTATTCTTCCTGTGCATCTCATCACACACAGATAACTAATTAGGGGTAGTCCCTTGACCTCTGGGGTCCCCTTAGATGTGTGTCCTCTGCTTTGATCTCGATCTCTCTCTCATGCAATGATCTGGGGCTCCAGGAAGGATAGGACTGACCACAGACATCTCGTGTGTGTGTGTGTGTGTGTGTGTGTGTGTGTGTGTGTGTGTGTGTCCTGGGTCTTGAACTCTGGGCCTGGGCGCTGTCCCTCAGCTCTTCAGCTCAAGGCGGGTGCTCTACCCCTTGAGCCACAGCGCCACGTCTGGTTTTCTGGTGGTTCCTGGGAGATCAGAGTCTCATGGACTTTCCTGCCCAGGGTGGCTTTGAACCTCGATCCTCAGATCTCAGCCTCCTGAGTGGCTGGGATGACAGGCGGGAGCCACTGGTGCCTGGCTTGATTTAATTTTATGTTTCATTTCATCTAGGTTTATATTTCGTATTTCTTTTGATTGATTGATTTTTGTCTGGATCCTGGGACTTGAATTCGGGACCTGGAGGTCTCACTTGGCTCTTTGGCTCTAGGCTGGTGCTGTACCACCTGAGCCACACTTCCACTT
>NW_027204993.1:1076081-1121081 GCF_024711535.1 Dipodomys merriami | reverse complement strand
GCACCAGCCTTGATCAAAAAAAGAAAAAAAGGAAACCAACAACTACAACAACTCCTGGGCGCTGAGTTCAAGTCCCAGTATGCGCACAAAAAGGAAAAGAAGACACGTGACTCAGGCTCGGAGACTGCTGCTCGGGGGAGCTCTGGGTTCGAGTTCAGTGTCTCTGTCTGGCGACGCTTCTGGCCTGTTAGAGGAGATGGGAATGGGGGGGGGTGTAAGCTGGCCCCTGGCCCTGCCCCCCACATACGGGGAGGTGGAGGGCGGGAGGGGCTGCGTGGGGTGGGTAGGAGCTCCCTGTCCTCACCCCTGTCCCCCCTCTCCAGGCGAGATCTGTGGCTTCCGGCTGCACGGCGCCGGGGTCCCCTTTGAGGCCGTCATCCTGGACAAGGCCACGGGCGAAGGGCTCATCCGGGCCAAGGGCCCCGTGGACTGCGAGGCCCAGAAGGAGCACACGTTCACCATCCAGGCCTATGACTGCGGCGAGGGGCCCGACGGCACCAACAGCAAGAAGTCCCACAAGTGAGGGGGGGCGGTCCCCAGACTGTCTGTGTCAGTGCTGGGGCTTGAACTCAGGGCCTGGGCACCGTCCCTGAGCTTTTCCACTCAAGGCTAGCTCACTACCACTTCTGGGCTCAAGGCTAGAGCTCTACCGCTTCTGGGCTCAAGGCTAGAGCTCTATCGCTTCTGGGCTCAAGGCTAGAGCTCTACTGCTTTTGTGCTTGAGGCTAGCTCTCTACCGCTTCTGGGCTCAAGGCTAGCTCTCTATCGCTTCTGGGCTCAAGGCTAGCTCTCTACCGCTTTTGTGCTCGAGGCAAGTGCTCTACCACTTCTGGGCTCAAGGCTAGTAGCTACCACTTCTGGGCTCAAGTCTAGCTCTCTATCACTTCTAGGCTCAAGGCTAGCTCTCTACCGCTTCTAGGTTCAAGGCTAGTGCTACTGCTTCTGGGCCCAAGGCTAGCTTTCTACTGCTTTTGTGCTCAAGGCTAGCTCTCTACCGCTTCTGGGCTCAAGTTTAGCTCGCTACCACTTCTAGGCTCAAGGCTAGCTCTCTACCACTTGTAGGCTCAAGGCTAGTGCTCTACTGCTTCTGGGCCCAAGGCTAGCTCTCTACCGCTTTTGTGCTCAAGGCTAGCTCTCTACCGCTTTTGTGCTCAAGGCTAGCTCTCTACCACTTCTAGGCTCAAGGCTAGTGCTCTACCGCTCACCATCCATTCTGTCCTTGGGATCTCTTCCTCAGTGGGGCCCTCTCTCTGGTCCCTGCAGGGTGGGAATGGGCGGGTTCCAGGGCTATCTGCTCAATTGATCCTCCCTCCCTCCCTCCCTCCTTCCCTCCCTCCTCCTCCCTCCCTCCCTCCCTGGGCCTGCCCAGGGCCACAGTGCATGTACGAGTCAACGATGTGAATGAGTTCGCCCCGGTGTTCGTGGACCGGCTGTACCGGGCATCGGTGACGGAGGGAAAGCTATACGACCGGATCTTGCGCGTGGAGGCTGTGGACGGCGACTGCTCCCCGCAGTACAGTCAGATCTGCTACTACGAGATCCTCACGCCCAACACCCCCTTCCTCATCGACAACGATGGTGAGCCGCCCCCCCTTCCTCCCCCTCCTGCCCAGAGGACGGGAGAGGCTCTGCGATCGGTCGGCCCTGCCCGGGCTGGCTGGGAACCGCGATCCTCCTATTTCAGCCTGCTGAGTGGCTGGGATTACAGGTGTGAGCCGCTGTGCTCGGCCCTCGGGACTCAACATCCTCACCTCTGCTCCTGTCTGTCTGGCGCTCCCTAGGAAACATCGAGAACACGGAGAAGCTGCAGTACAGTGGCGAGAAGCTGTACAAGTTCACCGTGACGGCCTACGACTGCGGGAAGAAAAGGGCGGCCGACGACGCCGAGGTGGAGATTCAGGTGAAGCCCACCTGTAAGCCCAGCTGGCAAGGTGAGGAACCCCCCACTGCGCCCCCAAACCCCAGGGCTTCACGGGAGACCCTGAGGCTCACAGACTCTCCTGTTCCGGGCTGGCCTCCCACGGCGATCCTCCCGACCTCAGCCTCCTCGCTGAGATTACAGGCGTGTGCGGCTGGCCGCGGCTGACTTCTCTCCTCTCTTGTCCCCACCGTGCAGGCTGGAACAAGAGGATCGAGTACACCCCGGGGGCCGGGAGCTTGGCTTTGTTCCCGGGCATCCGCCTGGAGACCTGCGATGAGCCACTCTGGAACATCCAGGCCACCATCGAGCTGCAGACCAGCCACGTGGGCAAAGGCTGCGACCGAGACAACTACTCGGAGCGAGCGCTGAGGAAGCTGTGCGGTGCGTGAGCCTCCGTGTCCCCCGCGGCCTCACGCTCTCTCTTTTGCGGTCGTGGGACTTGAACTCAGGTCCTAGGCTCTGTCCCCGAGTTGTGTTTTTGTTGCTGGCGCTCTACCACTTGAGCCACTGCGCCACTTCCGGCCTTTTGCTTGTCCACTGGAGAGCGGAGCCTCCGGGACTTATTTTCTGCCCAGCTGGCCTCTGAACCGTGATCCTCCAGATCTCAGCCTCCTGAGCTGCTGGGATTATAGGCGTGCACTACGGTACCCAGACCTGGGAGGACACAGCCGTGCGCTACTGGTGCCCGGATCTTGGGTCTCCTGTGTGACCCCCGTTTTGTACAGGCATCCCCCCTCCCTGGGGCCGGTCAGCTGACCCTGCCTACCCCCGTGTCCACCACAGGAGCAGCCACAGGGGAGGTGGACCTGCTACCCATGCCCGGCCCCAACGCCAACTGGACGGCCGGACTGTCCGTCCAATACAGCCAGGACAGCAGCCTGATCTACTGGTTCAACGGCACGCAGGCCGTGCAGGTGCCCGTGGGGAGCCCCGCCGGGCCGGGCTCTGCGCCCATCGACGGCCTCAGCGACCACTTCACCCTCTCCTTCTGGATGAAGCACGGGGTCGCACCCAGCAAGGGCAAGAAGGAAGAAGAGACCATCTTGTGCCACACGGTCCAGAACGGTGAGCCCCCCCAGCCCCAGCCCCCCCGGGGTCCCCGGCCCGCCCGGGAAGAGCGGCTGCAGGCCCCGGGAACGGCAGACATGCCCCGCCCGGCCGAGGCTGCAGGCGTGCGCTACCAGACTGGGCTACGGGTGGAGATGACGGCTTGGGAGCGTTGCCGCCCCGGCTGGGCCTTGGACTGCAAACCTCCCGTCTCTTACCTCCCGGGGAGCTGGGATTGCGGACTTGAGTCCCACGCCTGGCCTGAGTCTCGAACTCAGGACCTGGGCGCTGTCCCTGAGCTTTGTTGCTCTAGGCTGGCGCTCTACCACTTGAGCCACAGCGCCATTTCTGGCTTTTTGCTGGTTCCTTGGAGATCAGAGTCCCGTGGATGTTCCGGCCCGGGCTGGCTTTGAATTGCGATCCTCAGATCTCAGCCTCCTGCGTGGCTGGGATGGCAGGCGTGCGCCCCAGCGCCCGGCGCGGTGTTAATTCTTGTTGTCCGTGGATCCCGCACCCGCCGGGCCCCCCACCCCGCTGCCCCGGACGCCATCGGGGGGCTGCCCTCCGCCCGGAGCGGCCCCCGGCTTGGCAACGCGAACCCCGCAGAGGGCCCCGGCCTGCACCGGACCTGGCCTTTCTAGATGGTTCTCTAACCCCGGGAAGAGGGCTGTCAGCCACGGTGCCGGAATTAGTAACGGACCCAACAGGCCTGGGCGGGAGCCGCTGCCAGCACCACGTGAACCCCCAAACCTGCCAGACACAGACAGACAGACACACACACACACAGACAGACACAGACACAGACAGACAGAGACAGACAGACACACACAGACACACACAGACACACAGACAGAGACAGACAGACACAGACAGACACACACAGACAGACACACACAGACACAGACACACACAGACAGAGACAGACAGACAGACACAGACACACACAGACACAGACACACACAGACAGACACACACAGACAGACACACATAGACACAGACACACACAGACACACACAGACAGACAGAGACAGTCAGACACAGACACACACAGACACACACAGACACATACAGACAGACAGACACACACAGACACACACAGACACACACAGACAGACACACACAGACACACACAGACAAAGACAGACAGACAAAGACAGAGACAGACAGATAGACAGACACACACAGACAAAGACAGAGACAGACAGACACACAGACAGAGAGACACAAAGACAGACAGACACAAAGACAGACAGACACAGACAGACACAGACAGACAAAGACAGACAGACACAGACAGATAGACACAGACGGACACAGACAGACACAAAAACAGAGACAGACACAAGCAAAGACAGACAGACAGACACAGACAAAGACAGAGCCAGACACACAGACACAGACACAGCCAGACACAGAGACAGACAGATAGAGACAGAGAAGACAGACACAGACAGACAGAGACAGATACACAGAGACAGACACAGACACAGAGACAGACACAGACAGACACAGACAGACAGGGCTGGGCACTGTGGCTCCCGCCCGTCATCCCGGCTACTCAGGAGGCTGAGATCTGAGGATCGAGGTTCAAGGCCAGCCTGGGCAGGAAAGTCTGTGAGACTCTGATCTCCCATGAACCACCAGAAAACCAGAAGTGGCGCTGTGGCTCAAGTGGTAGAGCGCCCGCCTGAAGCTGAAGAGAGCTGAGGGACAGCGCCCAGGCCCTGAGTTGAAGACCCACGACCGACAAAACAAAATAAAAGACAGAGACAGACGCACAGACGCACGTGCAGGCGGCCCGTGGGTCCCCACGGCGTGAGGAGTGTGGGGACAGCGTGCCCAAGATCCCACTGTGGCTTTGAACCTGCTCTGGCCCTGGGCCTTGCACTTGACCCCTGACCTCTGACCCCTGACCCCATGCTGTCTCCTCAGAGGACGGCTTCTCTCACTACTCGCTGACCGTCCACGGCTGCAGAATCGCCTTCCTTTACTGGCCCCTGCTCGACAGCGCCCGCCCGGTCAAGTTCCTGTGGAAGCTGGAGCAGGTGAGGCTAGTGCTCGCTGCTTGGTGCTCGATTCCTGGTACTTGGTGCTCGGTGCCTGGTGCTTGCTGCTTGGTACTTGGTGTCTGGTGCTTGGGGCCCAGTGCTTGGTGCTCAGTGCCTGGTGCCCAGTGCTTGCTACTCAGTACTTGGTGTTTAGTGCCTGGCACCCAGTGCTTGGTGTTCAGTGCTTAGTACTGAGTGCTTGGTGTTTAGTGCCTGGTACCCAGTGCTTGGTATTCAGTACCTGGCGCCCAATGATTGGTGTTTAGTGTTTAGTACTCAAGTGCCTTGTGCCCAGTGCTTGGTGCTTAGTGCCTGGTACCCAGTGCTTGGTGCTCAGTGCCTGGTGCCCAATGCCTGGGGCTTGGTGCTCAGTGCTTAGTGTCTGGTGCCCATTGCTTGATGCTCAGTGCCTGGTGCCCAGTGCTTAGTGCTTAGTGCTTGGTGCTCAGTTCCAGATGTCCAGTGCTTGGAGCTTGGGGCTCCGAGTTCAGTGCCTGGTGCCTAGTGTTTGGTGCTTGATGCTCAGTGCCTGATGCCCAGTGCTCAGTGCTTAGTGCTTGGTGCTCAGTTCCAGGTGCCCAGGGCTTGGAGTTCCATGTTCAGTGCCTGGTGCCTAGTGCTTGGTGCTCAGTGCTTGGTGACTGGCTTGCAGGAGGGTGGGGTTTCTGGAAGGCATTTTGGGGGTTCAGCCCCCGGCCGTCCACGCCACATCCTCTGGGCTCTCTTGTGTTCTCGGCACCTTGGGGCGGAAGGAAAGGTCACCTCTTTTCTTGTGGAGCTGCTGGGGTTTGAACTCGGGGCCTCGGCTGGTGCTCTACCTCTGGAACTCGCCTGCAGCCCTGCTTTGGGCTGGCTTCGACCCTTGACCCTCTGACCTCAGCCCCGGGTCGGCTGGGACGGCAGGCGTGAGCGCCGGCGCTGGTCCGAGCATGTTCCTCCTCGAGCTGAGCAGGCTGGGAACAGAGGCTCTTCCAGCCTGACTTTCCTTCCCCGGGAGCGGCGGGCGCGCGGGCCCGGTCTCCGGAGGGGCGATCACGGTGTGGGGGCCCCCTGCACCCCCAGGTCTGCGATGATGGATGGCATCACTACGCCCTGAACCTGGAGTTCCCCACCGTCACCCTGTACACCGACGGCATCTCCTTCGACCCCGCGCTCATCCACGACAATGGCCTGATCCACCCGCCGCGGAGGGACCCGGCGCTCATGATCGGGGCCTGCTGGACCGGTGGGGCCCTCGCCCTGGGAGAAGACGACCCGGGGGTGGTTCGGGTGGCGAGGGGAGGAGCCATGGCAGCCTTTCTGTGCAGCTGAGGTCTCTGGCAGAGTCTCACGGCCTTTCCTGCCCGGGCTGGCCTTGAACCGCGATCCTCAGATCTCAGCCTCCCGAGTAGCCGGGATGACAGGCGTGAGCTACTGCACCCCGGCTCATCTTCCATTGTTTAAACAACCCAACAGGTTGAGACTCAGCGAAGAGGCTGTACGTCTTCCAGGGGCCTGAGAAGGTTCTAGAAAATGGGGAGGGGGGGGACTGTGTGTATTTGTCCATCTTGTCCCCGTGGTCCTGAGCTCCCAACTGTTTTATTTTCTGGGGTCGCAGAGGAGAACAAGAAGGAGAAAGGAGACAACGCCACAGAGCCCGCCCCAGGTATGGCAGGGGTGGGAAGGGGAGGTCGGGGTTCACTCCTCCGGGAAGGTGTGGACCCCTCGCTCCCGGACCCCCCCCTCATCCCCCCGAAATCCTCCCCAGCTCCCCTTCACTGACGTACCCACGCCGGGCCGGGCCGCCTGCGGTTGGATCCTCGGGGGCAACAATTATGTTCTAATAGTCATGTCTTTATTATGGGGGAGAGGGTCTCGAACTCAGGGCCCGGGGGCTGACGCAGAGGGTTGTTTTCGGGGTGTGCTCGAGGCTGGCGCTCTGGTTTCCTCGGAGTCTCTGTGGTGTTTTTTCCCCCCTTTGGAATTCTGCCTGTGCGGCTGGGATTACAGGCGTGCGCACGCCACCCGGCTGTCCCGGCCCACACCTGTCCCTCCCCGCCCTGTCTCCTTCCCCCCATTCCCCCCCACCCACCGCCCCTGTGTTCCTGCCCTAGGAGACCCCTTGCCGGCCCACCACTATTTCCACGGTTACCTGGCGGGGTTCAGTGTGCGGGCCGGCCACCTGGAGAACCGGGCGGTCATCCAGTGTCTGTATGCATGCCGGGAGGGGCTGGATTATAGAGATTTCGAGAACCTGGGAAAAGGCATGAAGGTATTGGACCCTCCCTCCCTCCCTCCCTCCCCCCGGCCCTCCTCTTCCCAGCATGCCCCTGGACCCCCCCTCCCCCCCACACCCACCTTTCTCTGCGACCCCATCTCTGGTCTGTGTCCCAGGTCCACGTGAACCCCTCGCAGTCCCTGCTCACCCTGGAAGGCGACGACGTGGAGACCTTCAACCACGCCCTGCAGCACGTGGACTACATGAACACCTTGCGCTTCGCCACGCCTGGCGTCAGGCCGCTGCGTCTGACCACCGCGGTCAAGTGAGTCCCACGGCCCAGCCCCGGGGCTGGACCCTCCGGCCCCGGCGCCTGTCCACCCAGAGATCTAGCCCTACGCCCCCTCTCTCTGCGTCCCCAACGAGGACCCAGAGAAGGCCATGTGTCATAGCGATGTTGGCCGAGCACCGGTGCGCATGCCTATAATCCCAGCGACTCAGGAGGCTGAGATCGGAGGATCGGGGTTCGAGGCCAGCCCGGGCAGGAAAGTCCGGGAGACTCTGATCTCCCAGGAACCCCCAGAAAAACCACAAGGGGCGCCGTGGCTCACGGGGTAGAGCGCCCGCCTGGAGCACAGACAAACTCAGAGCGCTCACCCAGTCTAATCCGAGGCCGGCTGCTTGCTGGAGGTCTGAGGACCCGGCCGCTGGGTCGATGCTGTCCCCTGTGGGCAGCCCGCGCCATTACAGGCTCCGTGGACTCTGCCTCAACTTCTCCAAAGCATCCAGCTTTGGAGGGTGACTTCCAGGGGAGCCTGCACCCCACCACGCACCAGGCAGCACTCAGAGCCGCGTCTCCACGCCCTTCAGAGAGGGCTCGGCCTCTGCTTTCAGCCTGGACTGTCGTCCTCCTATCGGCTTACCTGGCGTAGCTCGGCTTACAGGTGTGTCCCGCCAAGCCCGGCTCACTTGTTGAGATGGCGGTGTCTCCACGGCCCAGGCTGGCCTCCAAACCTCAATCTTCCGGGTTGATCTCCAGCTCCAAAGTCACTGGGATTATGAGGTGAAGAAAGGGCACCCTCTTTTCTCCACGTTTGGGGTTACCACATAGTTGTGACCCCTTAATACTTTCCTGAAGGTCCTGAGATTATAGAGGTGTGTGTGTGTGTGTGTGTGTGTGTGTGTGTGTGTATCCTGGGACTTGAACTCAGGGCCTTGAGCTTTGGTGCTCAAGGCTGGCGCTCTACCACTTGAACCACAGCACCACTGCTGATTTTCTGGTGGTTTGTGGGAGATCAGAGTCTCATGGACTTTCCTGCCCAGGCTGGCTTTGAACCGGCGATCCTGGCCTCCTCTCCCCCCCCCCCCCAGGTGCTTCAGCGAGGAGTCCTGTGTGTCCATCCCGGAGGTGGAGGGCTACGTGGTGGTGCTCCAGCCCGATGCCCCCCAGATCCTGCTGAGCGGGACCTCCCACTTTGCCCGGCCGGCTGCGGACTTTGAGGAGCCCGACGGGGTCCCCCTGTTCCCCGATCTCCAGATCACTTGCTCCATTTCACACCAGGTGGAGGCCAAAGGAGACGAAAGCTGGCAGGGCACGGGTAAGCCCGGGTCGCTCCTGGACGGACGCGGGCTGGGTTGGTGTCCTCCCGGGGTGGAGCCAGTGGGGCGTCGGGGCTCACGTCTGGAACCCCCTCAGTACTAGGGAGGCCGGGATCCGAGGACTGGGATTCGAGGCCGGGCCGAGTCAGTAGCTCACTCCCGTCATCTGAGCTGTAGGGACGAACAAACAGGAGGATCACGGTCCAAGTCAGCCTTGGGCACAAGGGGAGACTCTACTTTGGAACTAACCCAGGCCAAAAGGGGCTGGAGGCGTGGCTCACGTGGTAGAGTGCCTAGCCCAGAACGTTCCAAAGCCCTGAGTCTAATACCCAGTACTGATATAAACATGAACCATCAAGCAAAGGACAAAAGAGAGGCTGGGGAAGCCAGGGGTCTGATGTCCAGGGACCCACCCCACCCCCAAAGAAACGCCGGGCGCCGTGGCTCACGCCTGTAATCCTAGCTACCCAGGAGGCCGAGATCTGAGGGTGGCGGTTCAAAGCCAGCCCGGGCAGGCCAGCCCAAAGCATGTAGCCAGCCTGAAGCCGGGCGTGGGGCTGTGGCTCAGATGGTAGAGCGCCAGCCAGGAGCAAACAAAGCTAAGGGACAGCGCCCAGGTCCTGAGTTCAAGTCCCAGGACTGGCGATTGCACGCATGCGCACACACGCCGGCCTCGGCCCCTCCCCGCCCCTCCCCGCGCAGTGACGGACACGCGCATGTCGGATGAGATCGTGCACAACCTGGACGGCTGCGAGATCTCGCTGGTGGGGGACGACCTGGACCCCGAGCGGGAGAGCCTGCTGCTGGACACGGCGAGCGCGCAGCAGCGAGGCCTGGAGCTCACCAACACGTCCGCCTACCTCACCCTCGCGGGTCAGTGGGGCCCGGGGCCCGAGAGCGCGCGTGTGTGTCCATGCGGGTGGGCGTGGCTAAGGAGCGATGGGGCGTGGCTAAGGAGCGGTGGGCGTGGCTAAGGAGCGGCGGGCGTGGCTAAGCAAATAATGGAAATGGCTGAAAAAAGATATGGGAATGAGTCAGTGGTGGGCGTGGCTAAGGAACGGTGGGCGTGGCTAAGCAAATAATGGAAATGGCTGAAAAAAGATATGGGTGAATGAATCAGTGGTGGGCGTGGCTAAAGGGACAGTGGGCGTGGCTAAAGGAATATAACCATGGCTATAGTAGTGGGAGTAGCCAAAGTAATAGTGGGCGTGGCCAATGGAGCAGTGGGAGTGGCTAAAGGAATATAAGCGTGCCTATAGGCGCGCTATAGTGGGAGTGACCAAAGTAATAGTGGGCGTGGCTAAAGGGACAGTGGGCGCGGCTAAAGGAAGATGAGCATGGCTCTAGGGGGGGTGGCCAACTAGTGGGCGTGGCCAATGGAGCTGTGGGCGTGGCTAAAGAAATATAAGCATGGCTATGGTAGTGGGAGTGGTCAACATAAAGGGCGTGGCTAGGGAACAGTGGGCGTGGCCAGAGGAATATAAGCGTGCCTATAGGCGCAGTGGGCGGAGCTAGTGGGGTTGTGGGCGTGGCCAGGCACCGCCTGCTGGTCTCTGCAGGTCCCCCAGAGCCGAGGTTGAGATGTAGTGTAGTGTGTGGTGTCTGCGCTGGGCCCCTGTACCCCCACTTCCTCTCTGCTTCTCCCTTCCTTTCCCCATGTCCTTCAGCCTTTCCATTCCTACCCAGCAGCCACAGCGCCTCGGGGTGGGAGGCTGGGGGGCTTTGCTCCCGGGAGGCCCGGGTCTGCAGGGGCTGGGGTGCATCTGCTCCCGGGGGGCCCAGGTCTGCAGGGGCTGGGGTGCATCTGCTCCCGGGGGGCCCAGGTCTGCAGGGGCTGGGGTGCATCTGCTCCCGGGGGGCCCGGATTTGCAGGGGCTGGGGTGCATCTGCTCCCGGGAGGCCCGGGTTTGCAGGGGCTGGGGTGCATCTGCTCCCGGGGGGCCCGGGTCTGCAGGGGCTGGGGTGCATCTGCTCCCGGGGGGCCCGGGTCTGCAGGGGCTGAGGGGCTTTGCTCCCGGGAGGCCCGGGCTTTGGGGATCCCCCGGCCTGAGCTGCCCCCCCCCCCCCCCGCAGGGGTGGAGAGCATCACGGTGTACGAGGAGATCCTGAGGCAGGCCCGGTACCGGCTGCAGCGCGGGGCCGCCCTGTACGCCCGCAAGTTCCGCCTCTCCTGCTCCGAGATGAACGGCCGCTACTCCAGCAACGAGTTCCTGGTGGAGGTACGGGCCGCCCTCCTCCCCGGGGGCGCCGGGGGCCCCCAGCCACGGGGGGGGGGTGACCGGGGAGGAAGGAGATGGAGGACCATGGTTAAGGGACGGGCACCGTAGCGCCCGCCTGTCATCCCAGCCACTCAGGAGGCTGAGAGCTGAGGATCGAGGTTCAAAGCCAGCCCGGGCAGGAAAGTCCGTGAGACTCTGATCTCCCATGAGCCACCAGAAAACCAGACGTGACGCTGTGGCTCAAGGGGTAGAGCGCCAGGCTTGAGCACAAGAGCTCAGGGACAGCGCAAGGCCCCGAGTTCAAGTCCCGGTGTGGGCACAGACGCCATCCACACCCCAGCGGGGAGCTGTAGCGGGGCGGGGCCCGGGAGGAGAAGCAGGGGTGCCCACGGAGCCCCCCTCTGCCCAGGTGAACGTCCTGCACAGCATGAACCGCGTCGCTCACCCCAGCCACGTGCTCAGCTCCCAGCAGTTCCTGCACCGGGGCCACCAGCCGCCCCCCGAGATGGCGGGACACAGCCTGGCCAGCGCCCACCGCAACTCCAGTACGTACGCCGCCTGCGACGCGCGAGGGGCGGCCAGGGGCGGAATGGCCACGGGGCGTGGCCAACGGAGCAGTGGGCGTGGCTAAAGGAATCGTCACTACTGTGGTGGGAGTGGCTAACGTATCGGTGGGCGAGGCTACAGGAGCAGTGGGCGTGGCCAACGGAATACGAGCCTGACTCTAATAGTGGGCGTGGCCAAATGAGCAGTGGGCGTGGCCAAATGAGCAGTGGGCGTGGCTAGCGGAATATGAGCATGGCTACAGTGGTGGAAGTGGCCAGAGTAATGGTGGGCGTGGCTAAAGGAATATGGTGGCTGCAGTAGTGGGCGTGGCTAAAGAGTAGTGGGAGTGGCTAATGGAATACAAGCACGGCTATAAGAGTGAGTAGCCAGATAGTGGGCGTGGCTAAAGGAACAATGGGCGTGATCACCGTAGTGGGCGTGGCTAGAGGAATATGAGCATGGCCGCAGTGGTGGGAGCAGCCAGAGTAATGGTGGGCGTGGCTAAATGAATATGGCTACGGTAGTGGGAGTGGCCAGAGATGGTGGGCGTGGCTAAAGGAACACAGTGACTGCAGTAGTGGGCGTGGCTAAAGAGCAGTAGGCGTGGCTAATGGAATACAAGCATGGGTATAATAGCAGCCAAATAGTGGGCGTGGCTAAAGGACCGGTGGGCGTGACCACTGTGGTGGGCGTGGCTAGAGGAATATGAGCCTGGCTCCAGGGAAGTCTATCCTCTGGGGCCACTAACTTCCTTGGGAAGAAGGTCCATCATTGGGGGCGTTCCGGGCCCGGGCTGGAGGCGTGGCTCAGGCGGTAGACGGCTTCCCAGGCACGCGGGAGGTGCTGAGTTCAAATCCAGGTACTGCCAAAGCAATCATGGACGGCGTGTTGCCAAGAGACTTATACCTCAGAAGGCTTGCAGGTGTCTTTGTTATTCCTGTCCGTCCCTCCCTCCTTTCTCCCCAAACTGAAAGTGAGCTCCACACCCCTAGAGTTACTATAAAGAACCTGCCAAGCCGGGCCACGGTGGCTCCCACCTGTCTTCCCAGCTACTCCGGACACAGATCTTAGGATCCCGGTTCAAAGCCAGCCTGGGCAGAAAACTCCATGAGACTCTGATCTCCCATGAACCACCAGACAACCGGAAGTGGCGCTGTGGCTCAAGTGGTAGAGCCCTAGCTTTGAGCTGAAGAGCCGAGGGACAGCGCCCAGGCCCTGAGTTCAAGTCCCACGACCGACAAAACAAAACAAAATGAATGGGGCCCGCAGGTAGCTCAGGCCTGTAATCCCACCCAGCTACACAGGAGGCTGAAATCCAGAGGATCACAGTTCATGGTCAGCATGGGTAGAAAAATTCATGAGACTCCCATCTCCAAAATAACCAGCAAACATGGGGGCAGGGAGGAAGAGGAGCCGGGCACTGGTGCACCTGTATGAGCCTGTCATCCCTGCTACTCAGGAGGCTGAGATCTGAGGATCCCGGTTCAAAGCCAGCCTGGGCAGGAAAGTTGGTGAGACTCTTTATGTCCAAGGAACCACCAAAAAGGCCGAAAGTGGAGGTGTGGCTCAAGTTTTTGTGCTCCAAGCTGATGCTCGGGCTCTGAGTTCAAGCCCCACTACTGGCATTAAAAAAAATTGCTTTCAATGCCAATTTCTGAAGCACACTTGATTTCTGTCAGTCTGGGATGCACCTTCCTTTTGACCAATTTGGTGTGAAGAGAACTCCTATGCTACCTCAGTCAGACTCAGCTCTATTTTAAGTTCTTTTTTTTTTTTTGTCGGTCGTGGGGCTTGAACTCTGGGCCTGGGCGCTGTCCCTCAGCTCTTCAGCTCAAGGCTGGCGCTCTACCACTTGAGCTACAGCGCCACTTCCGGTTTTCTGGTGGTTTATTGGAGATAGGAGTCTCACGGTCTCTCCTGCCCAGGCTGGCTTTGAACCACGATCCTCAGATCTCAGCCTCCTGAGTAGCTAGGATTACAGGCGTGAGCCACCAGCGCCCGGCTTCTATTTTAAGTTCTTAAACAGGAAATTCATCCTCCAGCACCATTCCTGAATTAAGTCAGCCTCAGGGGTTCATGACTGCTGTGTGTGACAGAGTTCACGGTCACCCTGACATTAACATTCAGCCGGGCAGTTGAGTGCATGCCTGTAATCCCGGCTACTCAGGAGGCCGAGACTTAGAGGATCCCAGTGTGAAGGTCAGCCGAGGCAGAGAAGTCTATGAGCAAGCAAGACAGGCCCTGAGTTCAAGCCCCAGAACCAGTGCCAGAAAACAAAAGAGGGCTGGGAAGGTGGCTCAGTGGTAGAGCGCTCACTAAGCATGCATGAAGCCCTGGGTTCGATTCCTCAGTACCACAGACACAGAAAAACCGGAAGTGGTGCTGTGGCTCAGTATGTATATTTTGGCTTTTTTTTTTTTCCTGGTCCTGGGACTTGAACTCGGGGCCTGGGCGCTGTCCCTGAGCATTTTGTACTCAAGGCTGGTGCTCTACCTCTTGAACCACAGGTGCCACTTCTGGCTTTTTGTGGGTTCATGGGTGGTAACAGTTCACAGACTTTCCTGCCCTGGGCTGGCTTTGAATCTCCATCCTCAGATCTCCACCTCCCGAGAGGCTGGGATTACAGGCGTGAGCTACCCGCACTGTGGACAGTAGGTGGACAGATAGTTCTGTCTTGTTCTAGCTGGTTCCCTGAGCAGATGCGGGCAGGTTCATCTTCACCCGGAGCCCAGCCTGGTTGGGGAGCCTGTCCGTCCAGTCCCGATGGGGCTCTGTAGGGAAAGGGTCAGGTCAGCACAGAACCCACTTGGCTGAGCACCACGGGGCAGCCTCAGGCATGCGTGGAGAGCAGGCCTGCCCACACAGGCCTGGCCCGAGTGTCTGATCGCTCAGGGAGAGGGTGGCGGTGCGTGTGTGCGTGTGTGCGTGTGTGTGCTGCTGGCTGGAGGGGGCGCGGGGGGTCCCCAGCGGGGTGTGGGGGGGAAGGCGCCACGCGGGCCGTGTCTGCGTGCTGGGCTCTGTGACTGGGGCGTGTGTGGCGGATGCGGGCTCACTAGGCCTGGGCCGGAACGGAGTGTGTGCGTGACGGAGCTGGCCTCGAACCGCGATCCTCGGGCCGCAGCCTCCTGAGCACCCCTGGCGCTGGGCTCCCCGGGCTTCGGCTTTTTGCTCATTCTGGTGCTGGACCTCCTGAGCCACAGCGCCTGCCTGGCTTTTCGCTGGGTCTCGGGGTCCGGGATCGGCCGGGGTTCCCGGCGCGCGCGTCTGCCCAGCATGTGGCGAGGGCCGGGCCGGGCCGGGGTCGTGGGGGTGCGGCGGGCGGGGGTCCCCCTGCTCGGCCTGCTGGCGCTGCTGCCGCGCGCGCTGGGCGCGGGGCTGCGCGGGGCCGGGGCGCGGGCCCGCGCGCGCGGGGTCTCGCTCCTGCTGCGGGCGTCGGCCCGCGCGGCGCAGCTGGCGGGCCTGGGGCCGGCGCTGCTGGCCGGGCTGTGCGCGGCGCTGCTGGAGAGCCTGCGGCGCCGCCGCTGGCCCTGGCTGTGGGAGCCGGCGGCGCGCGGCCTGGTGCGCGCGGGCGTGCGCGCGGGGGCGGGGCTGGCCGGCGCGCGGGGCGTGGCGGCGCTGGCGCAGGTGTGCGCGCACGCGCTGCTGCTCGGCGCCTCGGCGTGCGCGCACGTGTGCCTGGCCGCCGTCAGCACGCGCGTGCGCGTGCGCGTGCACGCGCCCGTCCGCCTGGCGCTGCCCGCCGGCGCGCAGCGGGCCCGGAGGCCGGCGCGGCGCGGCGTCCGCGGGGACGCGCGGCCGGAGCCCGGGCCGCGCGCGGACGGCTCGAGGACGGACGCGGCGGCGGCGGCGGCGGCGGCCCCGAGGCCCCGCTCCGGTGAGTAGCGCCGCGGCCTCCCCGCCCGGCCTCCGCGCGCATTTCTTAGCCGGAGCCGGGCGACGCTTCTCTGTCCGTCCGTCTGTCTGTCTGTCTGTCCGTCTGTCCGCCCGTCCGTCTGTCCGCCCGTCCGTCTGTCCGTCCATCTGTCTGTCTCCGTCTGTCTGTCCATCTGTCTGTCCGTCCGTCTGTCCATCTGTCTGTCCATCTGTCTGTCCGTCCGTCTGTCCATCTGTCTGTCCGTCTGTCCATCTGTCCGTCTGTCTGTCTGTCTGTCTGTCCATCTGTCCGTCTGTGTCCATCTGTCTGTCTATCCGTCTGTTTGTCTGTCTGTGTGTCTGTCCGTCTGCCTGTCTGTCTGTGTGTCTGTCTGTCCGTCTGTCTGTGTGTCCATCTGTCCGTCTGTGTCCATCCGCCTGTGTGTCCGTCCGTCTGTCCGTCTGTGTCCATCTGTCTGTCTGTCTGTCTGTCTGTCTCTATCCTGTCTGTCCACCTGTCTCTGTCTACCTGCTGTCTGCGCTGTGTCCACCTGTCTGTCTACCTGCTCTGACTGTCTCTGTCCACCTGTCTCTGTCTGTCTGTCTGTCTGTCTGTCTGTCTCTATTCGGTCTGTCCACCTCTCGGTCTACCTGGTCTGTCTGGTCTATTTATCTGTGTCCACCTGTCTGTCCACCTGCACTCTCTGTCTCTATCCTGTCTATCCACCTGCTCTGTCTGTCTGTCTCTATCCTGTCTGTCCACCTGTCTCTGTCTCCCTGCTCTGTCTGCTCTATTTATCTGTCTCTCTGTGTCCATCTGCACCGTCTATCCTGTCTGTCGCCTGCTCTGTCTGTCTGTCTGTCTGTTTCTATCCTGTCTGTCCACCTGCTCTATCTGTCTGCCTGTCTGTCTCTGTCCACCTGCACTGTCTGTCTCTATTCTGTCTGCTTGCCTGCTCTATTTGTCAATCTGTCTGCCTGCTCTATTTGTCTGTCTGTCTCTATCCACCTGGTTCTGTCTGTCCACCTGCACTGCCTGTCTGTCTGCCAGCCTGATTTACCTATCTGTCTGTCTGTCTCTCTGTCTGTCTTTCCACCTGCTCTGTCTCTCTATCCTGTCTGCCTGCTCTACCTAGCTGTCTTTCTATCCTGTCTGTCTGCCTGCCCTATCTGTCTGTCTGTCTGTCATCTGTCTCTGCCTACCTGTTTGTCTGCCTGCCTGCTCTCTCATCCATCTAGCTGTCTGTCTGTCTGTCTGCTCTCTCTCCCTTTCTCTCTCTTTCTCTCATCTATCTACCTGCCTGCCTGCTATTTCTTCTCTCTTCCTCTCTCTCTGTGTCTCTGTCTGTCTCTCTGTCTCTGTCTGTCTCTGTCTCTGTCTGTCTGTCTGGCTGGCTGGCTGGCTAGTTCTGGGGCTTGAACTCCGGGCCTGGGTGCTGTCCTTGAGCTTTTTGACTCAAGCCTGGTGCTCTACCACTTGAGCCGCAGCGCCACTTCTAGCTCTTTGGTTGGCTCATCGGAGATCAGAATTTCACAGACTCTCCTGCGTGGGCCGGCTTCGCGCGCACATCAATCCTCGCTCAGACCTCAGCTTCCTGAGCAGCTGGGATTATAGGCGTGGGCTACTGTGCCTGTATCTATCCCAAACTTGAACTCAGGGCCTGGGCTCTGTCCCCTAGCTTCTTCACTCCAGGCTGGTGCTCTACGCGTGCGCTGCACTCTGCGTTTGGCTTCTTGGGGTGAGGCACTGGAGATGAGCGGCTCAGGCGCTGGCCTCCACCTGCGATCCTCGGCCCTTAGCCTCCTGCGTGGCTGGGACGGCCGTTGGGAGCCGCTGGGCCTGGTTCAGGTCAGGCCTGCCCCTTCCGTGTCCCTTCGCTCTTCCCTCACACCGGGGCTCCCCAGTGGGTTCTATGTCTTTCTCCGCCAGCGTGGCACGTAGTCTCCTCTGGGCCACCGTGGACATGGAAGCCGGCGGGCCTCCTCCCGCGGGGAGGGGGAGCCCCCCTTGCCTGACCCCCTCTTCCCCCGCAGTGGTCCCCAGCGCCGCCACCCTCATCATCGTGGTGTGCGTGAGCTTCCTGCTGCTCATGGTCATCCTGGGCCTGCTTCGAATCCACTCCCTCCACTGCCGAGTTTCGGGGGCCAGCGGCCCCCCGGGGGCCTCCAGCGACCCCAAGGACCCCGATCTCTTCTGGGACGACTCTGCCCTCACCATCATCGTCAACCCCATGGAGGTGAGGGGTAGGGGGGGACCGGGTCCCCTGGGCGCCACGCCTGCCATCCCAGCCCCCCCGGGAGGCCGGGAGCTGAGGACTGACATTTGAGGCCGGTCCCTATGGGAAAGAACAGGAAACTCGGAGGTCCAAGGCACCAGCAAAAAGCCGGAAGTGGCGGCCTGGCTCAAGTGGTAGAGTGCCAGCCTTGAGCACGAAAGCTCAGGCACAGACAGCGCCCGAGGCCCTGAGTTCAAGTCTCAGGACTGAGCTCTCCCAAGAGGTCTTGGCAGAAATCTGGGCAGCAGAGAGGCCGGGTGGGGGGCGACTGGGAAGCTTCTGGCAAGCACCCCATCTCTCTCTTTCTCTGCCCCCTGCAGTCCTACCAGAACCCCCAGGCGGGCGCGGCGGGGGGCCCGGTGGGCCAGGAGGAGGAGGACAGCAGTGACTCGGAGGCCGCCGACTCCCCCGCGGGGGACGAGCGGCGCATCATCGAGACGCCTCCCCATCGCTACTGAAGCCACTGAGCCCGAGAGGGGACACCGGCCGCCCCCCCAGAGCCCCACCCCAGAGAGGGCCAGAGAGCAAGCCAGAGCGAGCGAGTGAGCGAGCGAGAGCGAGAGCGAGAGGTCTCCACAGCTGTCCATCACGCTCTTGATCCTTGGGGGTCACCCCTTCCCCACACCCCCTCCCCTCCTTGGGCCCATGGGGGGGAGGGGACACGTTGCCCTCTGGCGCCCCCCCCGCTGGCCACCCCCCAAGGCTGCTGGAGGCCTTCCACCTGTCAATCCATCGCTGTCTTAACTGCCAGCCAGGCTGGGGCAGAGCCGGGATTAAGGAAGTGCGTGACTCTACTCTCCCCTTCTCTACTCTCCCCTCACCCCTTGGTCTCGAGTTCCACTTCACGCTGGAAGTATATCCTGTTATCTTTCCTTTGTTGTCCTGGGGGGAACCCCCCCCCGCACCCCCTTCCTCCACGACCAGCTGCTTCTGTGTGGGTGGTGGCGACGGCTCTAGTTTATCATATATAATGTATATTTTTTCAATGTCATCGTGAATGTAGCCCCTGTGTAACTGTGAACAGCTCATGGCCTGGCGTGCGTGTGTATGCGTGTGTGTGTATACGTGGGCGTGCGTGCGTGTGCGTGGGCGACCCTGTCATGTCCTGGGTGAGGGTCAGGGGTCGGGTGTGGACAGGGAGGACACACACCCTTGAGTTTTCAAATAAAACAACCAGAAAATTAACCAAAAAAAAAAAAGCCCCAGGCCTACTTCTTCCTGGGGGTCGGGGGTGGACACAGAGGATTGGGTTTTAGGGACACGGGGGCCCCTGAGCTGGGCTGAGGTATGGGCTGGGGGACGGTTGGTTGACTGTGGAGACCTGGGCAGGTGAATCTCCAGGATACCAGGAAATTGGAAGTTAAGGGGGAAAGGGCTGGGCAGGTGGCTCAGTGGTAGAGCGCTTGCCTTGCATGCATGAGGCTCTGGGTTCGAGTCCTCAGCACCACAGAAGCAAAAAGAAAAAAGCTGGAAGTGGTGCTGTGGCTCAAGTGGTAGAGCGCTAGCCTTGAGCTGAAGAGCTGAGGGACAGCGCCCAGACCCAGAGTTCAAGTCCCACCACCGATAAAAAGATAAATCATGGAATAGCTCAGGCTCTTTATGTCTTGCATGTGGGAGAAAAGGGTCTAGAACTTTCTTTCCTTGCCAACCCACTGTCCTCAAAGCTCAGGGGACCTTCTGTTTTGCCTCTTGCAACCTCTGTAAACCCAGCCTGAGATTAAGGTTCTGGAACTTTTTCAGCCTTTTTTTTGGGGGGGCCATCAGTTGTCTGGCCCAGGTGTGCCTAAGTCCCAGATGGTCAGAACAGTGAAATGTCGAGTGTTAAGTGTGGGTGCTGGTGCGCATGCTTGTAATCTCAGCTGCTCGAGAGGCTGAGATCTGAGGATCATGGTTTGAAGCCGTGACTTAGGCCCAATTGAATCGGAAACAGCAAATTTCTTTCCCTCTGGCCTCCAGTGTTCATTCCTGCCACCTGAGGCCGTTGGTGAACCTTAATTAGCTACTTACAAAGTGCCCAGGACGAGTTGTGCCCTAGGGAAGGAGTAATCGGCCAGTCAAGAACAAGACCTAGAAGCGGACTTCTTTGCCTTCCGGGCTGGGGGTGCAGAGCAGCAGTCTGGGGGGGGGAGGGGGGTACGTGGAATGCGCTCTGTTGCCTTTGGGCCTGACTATGAAATCTCCATCCTCAGCTGGAGTTCAGGGGAGAGCCGGTGCTCCAAGCCACAGCCCTGGCGAGGGTGCTCCCGCCTGTCATCCCAGCGACTCACGAGGATCACAGTTCAAAGCCAGCCAGGGCAGCAAAGTCCAGGGGGACTCGAAATTCCCATGAGCCAGCCAAAAGCCGGAAGGGAGCCGGGGCTCAAGTGGTAGAGCGCCAGCCTTGAGCAGAAACGTTCAGGGACAGCGCCCAGGCCCCGAGTTCAAGCCCCAGGACGGGCAGATGGCGGGGGAGGGAGGCAGGGAGGGCGAGGGAGGAGGAGGAGGCAGGTCAGACTGGCAGGGAGGGACCCCGGGATCGGCCGCCAGGCGGGAACCAACGGGACTGGGTGGACCACCCGGGCACCGAGGGGCGTGGCCTGGCGGGAGGCCGCACTGGGGGCGTGGCTAGAGCAGGGGCGTAAGCCACAGGGGGCGTGGCCTAATGAGGACTACGCCTTGCCACTCAGGGGCGTGGCCTAAGCGAGACGCCCTTATGTTATCTGAAGGCAAGGCCTCAGGTCGGTTGGGGGCGTGGCCAGAGCAGGGGGAAGGTATGTCATTGGGGGCGTGGCCTAAGCGAGAAGCCCTTATACCATCTGAAGCCAAGGCGTAAAGTGGAGAAGTCCTGTCGCTTGGGGGCGTGGCCTAAGGTGGACCAGTCCTGTCATTTGGGGCGTGGCCTAAGGCGAAGCAGTCGCCATTTTGGGGCGTGGCCTAAGGCGGAGCAGGCCTGTCATTTTGGGGCGTGGCCTAAGGCGGAGCAGGCCTGTCGTTTGGGGGCATGGCCTAAGGGGAGCAGTGCTGACGCTTGGGGGCGTGGTCTATGCTGGAGGAACTCACGTCATTGGAGCGAGGCCTAAGTGAGAGAAAGTTACGGCATTCAGGGGCGTGGCCTGGATGGCGGACGTTGCCTGGGGGAGGGGCGTGGCCCCTTGCTGCGCTTCCGGTCTTCCACTTCCGGGCTGCCAGAAGGCGGCGGCCTCCCGCCAAGCGCGTCCTCAGCCCTCGTGAAGGAGGGAGGCCTCGCGGCGCCTGCCGGCCCGGACAGCAGACAAGACAGGAACCACGCGGGCGCCCACGGAGCCCTGTGGGGCGCAGGGGTGAGTTCCGGGGGCGGCCCAGGGGCGCCGGGAGGACCCCGACACGCCACTGGGCCCGCAGCGCTGCGGGCAGGACGTGTTCTCCAGGGGGCGTGGTTGACTGGCAGGTGACGGGTGATTGGCAGGTGACGGGTGATTGGCAGGTGACGGGTGATTGGCAGGTGACGGGTGGTTGGCAGGTGGAGGGTGATTGGCAGGTGACGGGTGATTGGCAGGTGACGGGTGATTGGCAGGTGGAGGGTGATTGGCAGGTGACGGGTGATTGGCAGGTGGAGGGTGATTGGCAGGTGGAGGGTGATTGGCAGGTGACGGGTGATTGGCAGGTGGAGGGCGATTGGCAGGTGACGGGTGATTGGCAGGTGACGGGTGATTGGCAGGTGACGGGTGATTGGCAGGTGACGGGTGATTGGCAGGTGGAGGGTGATTGGGAGGTGACGGGTGGTTGGCAGGTGGAGGGTGATTGGCAGGTGACGGGTGGTTGGCAGGTGGAGGGTGATTGGGAGGTGATGGGTGATTGGCAGGTGACGGGTGATTGGCAGGTGACGGGTGATTGGCAGGTGACGGGTGATTGGGAGGTGATGGGTGATTGGCAGGTGGAGGGTGATTGGCAGGTGGAGGGTGATTGGCAGGTGATGGGTGATTGGCAGGTGGAGGGTGATTGGGAGGTGACGGGTGATTGGCAGGTGACGGGTGATTGGCAGGTGACGGGTGATTGGCAGGTGACGGGTGATTGGCAGGTGACGGGTGGTTGGCAGGTGACGGGTGATTGGCAGGTGACGGGTGATTGGCAGGTGGAGGGTGATTGGCAGGTGACGGGTGGTTGGCAGGTGGAGGGTGATTGGCAGGTGACGGGTGATTGGCAGGTGACGGGTGATTGGCAGGTGGAGGGTGATTGGCAGGTGGAGGGTGATTGGCAGGTGACGGGTGATTGGCAGGTGGAGGGTGATTGGCAGGTGGAGGGTGATTGGCAGGTGATGGGTGATTGGCAGGTGGAGGGCGATTGGCAGGTGACGGGTGATTGGCAGGTGACGGGTGATTGGGAGGTGATGGGTGATTGGCAGGTGGAGGGTGATTGGCAGGTGGAGGGTGATTGGCAGGTGATGGGTGATTGGCAGGTGGAGGGTGATTGGGAGGTGATGGGTGATTGGCAGGTGGAGGGTGATTGGGAGGTGATGGGTGATTGGCAGGTGGAGGGTGATTGGCAGGTGGAGGGTGATTGGCAGGTGACGGGTGATTGGCAGGTGACGGGTGATTGGCAGGTGACGGGTGATTGGCAGGTGACGGGTGATTGGCAGGTGATGGGTGATTGGCAGGTGACAGGTGATTGGCAGGTGGAGGGTGATTGGCAGGTGGAGGGTGATTGGCAGGTGATGGGTGATTGGCAGGTGGAGGGTGATTGGCAGGTGGAGGGTGATTGGCAGGTGACGGGTGATTGGCAGGTGGAGGGTGATTGGCAGGTGGAGGGTGATTGGCAGGTGATGGGTGATTGGCAGGTGGAGGGTGATTGGCAGGTAACGGGTGGTTGGCAGGTGACGGGTGATTGACAGGTGACGGGTGGTTGGCAGGTGACGGGTGGTTGGCAGGTGGAGGGTGATTGGCAGGTGATGGGTGATTGACAGGTGACGGGTGATTGGCAGGTGACGGGTGGTTGGCAGGTGACAGGTGATCAAAGGTGATGACAGAATCTCTGAGGTCATGGCGTTGTGTCCCCCAAGAGGATTGTGGGTGTCTCGCTCCGCCCCCTGCTCCCTCCTTTGACTTCCTAGCCAGAGGAGAGGAGTTTTGATGGCTGCGAGTTCGTGGCCATTGCACTTTCCCGGGAGGCCTCAAAAGAAAGGAGTCTGGCCTGGTCACGTACTGGAAGCCAAAGGAAGCTCTTCTTCCTTCTGTTCCTTTGCTCTTCCTTTCTTCCGTTTTCTTTCTCCTCCCCCCCCCCCCCCCCCCCCCGTCCTGGGCTGGAACTGAGGCCCTGGCTGCTTCCTCTGACTTTGTCTGGCTCAAGGCTGGTGCTCTACCACTTGAGCCACAGCACCACTTCTGGCTTTTTTCTGAGTGGTTCGTTGGGGAGGAGGGCGTCACAGCCTTGAGCTGTGATCCTCAGCTGGCAGCCTCCTGAGTAGCTGGGATTACAGGCGTGAGCCACAGTGCCTGGGAAGTTTTAGATAGAAAGTGAACTAAATCACCACACACACACACACACACACACACACTCAATGTCTCTATGTAGCTATATCTACACTAAAGTTTGTACCTCCTAAGCATTGTAAACTCCTTTATTCCCCTAAACAGAGATGCTCAAGTTCATGAAGGCTGAAGTGAACAGATTTAAAACCAAGGAAACCAAATGACAGCCAAGTGACTCAGCTGGTACAGAGCCTGTTTAGCAAGCTTGAGGCCCTGAGTTCAAACCCCACAGCCTGGCCAAGTTAAAAAGAAAAAACAAGTTGTGGGAGTGTGGTTTAGTGGCCCAATACTTGTCCAGCATGAGCCAGAACCCTTTGCCTCTGTCCTTAGCAATGCCAACCAAAACCCAAACCAAAGCAAGAGTCACTGTCATGCGCAAGACATTTGCTCTCTGCCCCTCCACCCCCATGAATGTGTTGAAATCCAAGCCGGGTTCCAGGAGGACACAGAGCCTCTGTGACCTGGGTTAGGTCAGGAGGGTGGAAATCTTGCCCAAGGTGTTTTATTCCTTGTTCCTTGCCAAGAGAGAGTAGGGGAAGATAAACAACCAAAATCACACACACACACACACACACACACACACACACACACATATGTATATACACATATAGGTACACATATATGTGCATATACATATATATACATATATATGTATATGCACATATAGATACACCTATGTGTATATACGTATATATGTGCATCTATTTTATTTATGCATTATATATTGTATACATATATAGGTATATTTTTATTTATGCATATGCATATATAAATATATATTTATATATGTTTACCTGCCCACCAGGAAGAGGGTCCCTTGTCAGTTCTTGCTACATCTGTCTCTTGTCTTGGTGCCTCAAATTTGCATTTCCTCCAAAACTGATTAGCATCGAGCAGGGAAGCCCTGGGTTCCAATCCTCAGTCCCAGAAAACAAACCAAGACCAAATGTGATCCACACATGTGTAAGCCACCCATGCAATGGTGTTCCGTTGTCAGCCAGGACTGAGGAAGACTGCATCCGTCAGCTTTCCATCACTATCACAAACCACCTGAGTTGTTCCATTTAAAAAGATAAAAGGTTATCCGGGCGCTGAAGGCTCGTGCCCTGGCATCCCAGCTCTTCAGGAGGCTGAGATCTGAGGATTGTGGTTCAAGGCCGGCCCAGACAGTAAAGTCCATGAAGCTCTGATCTCCAGTGAACCACCAAAAAGCCAGAAGTGGAGCTGTGGCTCAAGTGCTAGAGCACTAGCCCTGGGTGAAAAGCTCAGGGACAGTGCCCCGGCCCTGAGTTCAAGACCCAGGACTAGCACAATTTTGTGACTTGCCTCACATTTTTTTTTTTTTTTGCCAATACCAGGGCTTACCAGGACCTGAATGCTCTTCCCTAGCTTTTCCCCTCAAGACTGGTGCTCTACCACTTGAGCCACACTTCTGCTTTGAGCTTTTTGCTGGTTCATTGGAGATCAGAGTCTCAGGGACTTTGCTGCCTGGGATGGCTTTGAACCATGATCCTCAGATCTCGGCCTCCTGAGTAGCTGGGATTACAGGTGTGAGCCACCAGCACCTGGCTTTAAATCACAATATTGTCATGTCCCAAATAAGTTAACAGTATGTATGAATTTAAGATAACCCTGAATTTAATTTTCACATTTTTAACTTTAAGTCATTTTAGACTGATGATTTTTTTGGGGGGGGGGTCAGTCGTGGGGCTTGAACTCAGGGCCTGGGTGCTGTCCCTCAGCTCTTCAGCTCAAGGCTGGCGCTCTACCACTTCAGCCACAGCACCACTTACAGTTTTCTGGTGGCTTATTGGAGATCAGAGTCTCATGGACTTTGCTGCCTGGGCTGGCTTTGAACCGTGATCCTCAGATCTCAGCCTCCTGAGTGGCTGGGATGACAGGCGGAAGCCACCAGTGCCCACCTGGCGACCTATCATTTTTGAATGGAAAGTAATAGGGCGCTTCTCAAAACTGGAAATCAGTATCATAACATTGAAGACATGAATCAAGAAATTACATTTGCACGCGGTTGCTTCAGTTATAAGAACGATTTGCCCTGTAACAAATCTAGGTCTTCCTTGTCAAGAAATTGCTAGAATGAGAAAAAAAAAAATCATCAGCTCTATTAAGCCTATGAATGACTGTGGTCTAAAACAGGCATGGAAATTTCCACCAAGTTTGTAAGTGTGACGAATGGCCCGAGGACTTGGAATTGGTTCAAGTAGAATCAGTCAGAGCAAGCAGAAGTGGATTTTTTTTTCTCTTAATTAAAAAAAAAGAAAAAGCCTGGCACTGGTGGCTCACGCCTGTAATCCCGGCTACTCAGGAGGCTGAGATGTGAGGATCACAGTTCAAAGCCAGCCCAGGCAGGAAAAGTCCAGGAGACTCTGATCTCCAAGGAACCACCAGAAAACCGGAAGTGGCGCTGTGGCTCAAGTGGTAGAGCGCCGGCCTTGAACCAAAAACCTCTGGGCCTGGGAGTTCTAGCAGCTCATGGCCAGTTGTTCGAGGTGCAGGAGTCTGGGTTCTGTAATTTAGCTACAGTCCCTAACCAGGGGAGGAAGAGGCGGGTAGCATTTAGCTGCCAGTCCTGCTGATAATCTAGCTTTCCTATCAGCAAATATCAATGTTAGCCTGATTCCCAGGAAGAGAACCAAAAGGGATCAATCTCCAGAATCGGTGAGGCATGGGTAGAGGGGTGTACCTGCTCCCCCCCTCCACAATTCCTTTAACTTTGGTGCTTTTCTGGGGCTTGAACTCAGGGCCTGGGCGCTGTCCCTCAGCTCTTCAGCTCAAGGCTGGCGCTCTACCACCTGAGCCAAGCCTCCACCACCTTGTAGTTAATTGGGGATAAAAGTTTCAGGGCCTTTCCTGCCCAGGCTGGCTTTGAACCCTGATCCTCCGATCTCAGCCTCCTGAGTGGCTGGGATGACAGGCGGGAGCCACCAGCGCCCAGTGCCGTTGAGCAATTTTGCTCAAGGTTACCGCTCTACCATTTTGAGCCACAGAGCCACTTGGTTTTTGGTTTTACCTTTTAAAATGGCTCAACTCGAGTCAAGCCAGGAGCTGGTAACTCCCTAGGAGCCTGAGATCTGAAGAGCAAAGGTTCAAAGCCAGCCTGGGTTACAAAAGTCCAGGAGACTCTTATAACTTCGGTGAATCAGCAAAGAGCCAGAAGTGGAGCTGCGGCTCAAGCGGTAGAGCACCAGCCTGGAATGACAACGCTCAGGGACAGCGCCCGGGCCCTGAGTTCAATCCCATCATTCTGCCTGTCTGTCTGTCTGTCTGTCTGTCTGTCTGTCTGTCTGTCTGTCTGTCTGTCTCTCACACACACACACACACACACACAGATACACAGGTAATATTTGGAACTTAGAACTTTAGCAGGCTAGCAGGCAGGCGGTGAGCGCTGCCCGCGTCGGTGGCTGCGGGGGCTTCTGTGTCGGGTCGGTGGTTGGGGTGTCCCCCCTGACGCAGCAGCCCGCGTTGCACGGTGGGTCCGTGTCCGGCCTGAGGTTCCAGGGTGAGTTCTGGCCTCCGCTGGGTCTGGTTGGAGGCGATGGTCACAGCCCGCGTGCTAAGGCCGGGATGCAGGGCGGGAGCGTGCCAAGTGCGAGCGCGCCTGAGCCAGCGAGGCAAGGCGCGGGCTGCCGTGTGCGGGAGCAGAGCGCGGGGCTGCGCGAGGCGCGGGCTGCCGTGAGCGGGAGCAGAGCGCGGGGCTGCGCGAGGCGCGGGCTGCCGTGTGCGGGAGCAGAGCGCGGGGCTGCGCAGAGTCCCTGCTGCTCACTTAGCCAACTCCTGGCCGGCGGGAAGGCCGTGTGCGCGTGCGTGTGTGCGTGTGCGCGTGTCTGTGTGTGCGTGTCTGTGTGTGCACGTGTGTGCGTGCGTGTGTGTGCGTGTCTGTGTGTGCGCGCGTGCGTGTGTATCTGTGTGTCTGTGTGCGTGTGTGTGTGTCTGTGTGCGTGTGTCTGTGTCTGTGTGTCTGTGTGCGTTTGTGTGTCTGTGCACGAGTGTGTGCATGTGTGTGTGTGTATGAGTGTGTCTGTGTCTGTGTGAGTCTGTATGTCTGTGTCTGTTTGTCTGTGTGCATGTGTGTCTGTATGTGTGCATGTGTGTCTGTATGTGTGCATGTGTGTCTGTATGTGTGCATGTGTGTCTGTATGTGTGCGTGTGTGTCTGTATGTGTGCGTGTGTTTGTGTGCATGTGTGTCTGTATGAGTGTTTGAGTGTTGTGTGTGTCTCTGTGTGTCTGTGTCTGTGTGAGTCTGTGTATGTCTGTCTGTGTGCGTGCGTGTGTCTGTGTGTGTCTGTCTGTGTGTGTGTCTGTGTGTGTGTGTGTCTGTGTGTGTGTGTCTGTCTGTATGTATGTGTCTGTGTCTGTCTGTCTGTGTGTGTGTCTGTGTGTCTGTCTGTATGTATGTGTGTGTCTGTGTGTGTGTGTGTCTGTCTGTATGTATGTGTCTGTGTCTGTCTGTCTGTGTGTGTGTCTGTGTGTCTGTCTGTATGTATGTGTCTGTGTGTCTGTATGTATGTGTGTCTGTGTGTCTGTATGTATGTGTGTGTCTGTGTGTCTGTATATGTGTGTCTGTGTCTGTCTGTGTGCGTGTATGTCTGTCTGTGTCTCTGTGTGTGTCTGTGTGTGTGTGAGTCTGTGTGTATGTCTGTCTGTGTCTGTGTGTGTCTGTGTCTGTGTCTGTGTGTGTCTGAGTCTCTGTGTCTGTCTGTCTGTGTCTGTGTGTGTCTGTGTGTGTGTCTGTGTGTGTCTGAGTCTCTGTGTCTGTCTGTCTGTGTCTGTGTGTGTGTCTGTGTCTGTCTGTCTGTATGTGTCTGTGTCTGTCTGTGTGTCTGTCTGTCTGTGTCTGTGTCTGTATGTATGTGTCTGTCTGTCTGTGTGTGTGTCTGTCTGTGTCTGTGTCTGTATGTATGTATGTGTCTGTGTGTCTGTCTGTCTGTCTGTGTGTGTGATACTGGGTCACAGCCTGCGTCTGCAGGGTTTGGGGTTTCTCTGCAATCTGATTTCAGGACAGGATCCTTTCTCCATCCCCCCAGTGAGCCCGGGACCCCTGACGTCTGTGGGCTGAGGACGGGGGGGGGGGGGGCGGGCTCCGGTCTCCATGGAGACGGGGGGGGAGCGCCCGGGAGCCGGGCCGGGCCGCACAGCTGACCCCCGACCCCGCGTGGGAGCCGTTTGACCCCCGTTGCCTGGACTCAGAAGAGGGGTTTACGGGAGGAAGCGGGGACCTCGCGTCCCCCACACAGGGCTGAGCCCCGGGTCCGGCGCCCCGGGCAGCGCCCTTTGCCCGGACGCGGTGGCCGCGGCGCCTTCCTGACCGCTGAGCCGCTCCCGCCCGGCGCGCCGGCGCTTCCCCTTTAAGACGGGCGGCGGGCGCGGCGGCGCTTCTCCTTTAAGACGGGCGGGCTCCGGACGCCTCCCGGCCCCGCCCCGCGACGTCACGCGAGGCCCCGCCCCCAGGCCGTCACGCGAGGCCCCGCCCCCGGCAACAGCTTCCGCCCGAGCGCGGCGGCGCGCGCAGCGGCGCAGGCCCCGCCCCCGCCCCGCCCTCGCCCAGGTGTCGGCGGGTCGTCGGCCGCGGTGAGCGCCGGGGCCGGGCGGGGGGGGGGGGGGGGGGGGCGCGGGGCGGCGCGGGGGGGTGGTGCGGGGGGGTGCGGGGGGTGCGGGGGGATCCGCCGCGCTCGGCCCGCCGCGCCCGCGCCCCGCGTCCGACCCCGACCCCGCGTGTCCCCCCAGAGCCCGCTGCGGTCACCATGGCGATGCGGGAGCTGGTGGAGGGCGAGTGCGGGGCCGCCAACCCGCTGATGCAGCTGGCCAGACACTTCACCCACGACAAGGCCCTGCGCCAGGACGGACTGCGGCCCGCGCCCTGGCCGCCCGCGGGCCCCGCGCCCGACACGGTGAGCACCGGGCGCCAGCACCGGGGGGGGGGGGAGTCAGCCGCCACCGAGCACCAGCACCCAGCACCCAGCACCGCGGGACGGGGGATCACAGCCACCACCGAGCACCAGCACCGGGGGGGGGAGTCACAGCCACCACCGAGCACCAGCACCGCGGGACGGGGGGTCACAGCCACCACCGAGCACCAGCACCGGGGGGGGGAGTCACAGCCACCACCGAGCACCAGCACCCAGCACCGAGCACCCAGCACCGCGGGGGGGGGGAGTCAGCCGCCACCGAGCACCCAGCACCCAGCACCGAGCACCCAGCACCGCGGGGGGGGGAGTCAGCCGCCACCGAGCACCCAGCACCGAGCACCCAGCACCGCGGGACGGGGGGTCACAGCCACCACCGAGCACCCAGCACCGCGGGACGGGGGGTCACAGCCACCACCAAGCACCCAGCACTGTGGGAGGGAGGGTGTCACAGTCACCACCGAGCACCCAGGCCTGTAGAAGTGGCAGCCCTGGGGCTTGAACTCGGGGCCTGGGCGCTGTCCCTGAGCTCAGGGCTGGCGCTCTACCACCTGAGCCACAGCCCCACGGGTGGCTTTTTGGTGGCTCATCAGAGATGCATGTCTTGCAGACTTTCCTGCTTGGGCTGCCTTCAAACCTGAGCCTCCGATCTCGGCCTCCTGAGTATCAGGGATTCCGGGTGTGGGCCGTGGAGGGAGCCCTGCGGGAGGATCTTCAGAGCCTCGGAGGGTCAGGGCAGGCTTGTGGTTGCCTGAGGCCCAGCTAGAGTTGGCTCAGAGCGTGATGACGTGTGCGCGCGCTTGTGCTTGCGTGAGCGCCACGTCCAATCAAGCATCTCTCTCTTTGTCTTAGGTCGTCAAGCCCCTGGGAGCAGCCTCAGAAGATGAAGTAAATATTACCATTGTCTCTCTTTTTTGTCAGTCGTGGGGTTTGAACTCGGGGCCTGGGCGCTGTCCCTCAGCTCTTCAGCTCAAGGCTGGCGCTCTACCCTTGAGCCACAGCGCCACGTCTGGTTTTCTGGTGGTTCCTTGGAGATCAGAGTCTCCCGGCCTTTCCTGCTGGGGCTGGCTTTGAACCACGATCCTCAGATCTCAGCCTCCTGAGTAGCGGGGATGACAGGCGGGAGCCACTGGCCCCTGCCTACCATGGTCTCTTTACGCCCTGTTTTCTTCCTTTCATTTCTGGGACTTGAACTCAGGGCCTCGGCCCTGTCCCTGAGCCTTTTTTTAAATTTAAGGCTGGCGCTCTACCATTTGAGGCACAGCTCCACTTCCAGCTTTTTGGTGGTTTATTGGAGATGAGTGGCTCATGGATTTTTCCTGCCCAGGCTGGCTTTGAACCTTGATCCTTGGATCTCAGCTTTCTGAGGAGCTGCGATTACAGGCGGGCGCACCACCAAGCGTAGCTTCTCTGGCCAATATTTCCTCTTATTCTCTGTGAGTTTTGTTTTTTTAACCTTTAGACTTGATTTGCCCCTATATCAATCTTTGGACTCTTCATACCAAGTAAGATTCACCTTCTAGCATTCTTGGGATTTTTTGTTTTGTTTTGTGTGCCAGTCCTGGGACTTGAACTCAGAGCCTTGTGCTTTTTAACTTAGTGTTTTCCCTTACATTGGCACTCGACCGCTTGAGCCACGCCCCAGGTCCAGTGTTTTAGCTGGCTAATCAGCGATAATCTTTTGGGCTTTCCTGCCCAGCTTGGCTTTGAACTGTGTTCCTCAGAGCGCAGCTTCTTGAGTAGCTGGGATTACAGGAGTGAGCTACCGTGCCTGGAACCTTACTACTATTTTCTCCCTGCCTCGGTTTGATCTGACAGTTCTACCTTCACTCGGGGAGCCTGTGGGGTTTTGGGGGGTAGGGAAGGGCGGTTCCCGTTGACCCCAAAGGTTCATGTCATCTCTCTCGTGGCAGCTGGTGGCTGAATTCCTACAGGACCAAAATGCCCCCCTCGTGTCTAGAGCCCCTCAGACTTTCAAGATGGACGACCTGTTGGCCGAGATGCAGGAAATGGAGCAGTGCAGTTTGCGCCAAGCTCCACAGAGAGGTGAGTCCAAGGGTCATCGGGATGCCCGGACCAGCCAGGGACTTATTTACTTAGTTCCCCAGTCCTGGGGTTTCAACTCAGGGGCCTGGAAGTCTGACTGGGCTGTTCCCGCTCAAGGCTTAATACTCTGCTCTCTTGAGCCACGCCTACCCTGCCAGCTCTTTGCTGGTTCAGTGGAGATGCGAGTCTCCTGGACTTGTGCGTCCTGACTAGCTTTGATTGTGTGTCTCAGATCTCGGTCTTCTGAGTAGCCTGGACTACAGGCATGCGCTACCACGCCCGGCTGACAGTCAAGCAGGTGTTTGTGGGCACTTAGTGTTTCTTAGGCACATAATTGACTTTCTTCTGGCTTAGTCCTCCCTCTCTGTCTGTCTTTTTTAAAAAGCTCCCGGAGTGGCTGATTTAGCCTTGTCTGAAAATTGGGCCCAGGAGTTTCTCGCTGCTGGCGATGCTGTGGATGTGAGTCAAGATTATAACGAGTCTGACTGGTCTCAAGAATTCACCAACGAGGGATCAGGTGAGTGCGGGCCGGCGCTCGCCCGCGCTTCTTGGGAGAAGCCAATGCTCCTGCTGTTTTCCTGGCTCTTAGGATGGAGGTGATATTACCTGCTAAAGACATTTCCGGCTCCTTGATTTCTGAGTTTTGTTTTGGTGCCAATCCTGGGGCTTGAACTCGGGGCCTGGATGCTGACCCCTGAGCTTTTTCCCTCGAGGCTGGCGCTCTGCCATTTGAGGCCCAGCTCCACTTCTGGCTTTTTTTTTTTTTTTTGGCTGGTTCATTGGACACAAGAGTCTCATAGATTTTTCCTGCCCCAGGCTGGCTTTGAACCGTGATCCTTCGATTTCAACCTCTTTCTTGAGTCGCTGGGATTACAGGCGTGAGCTACCGTACGTAGCCACTGTCCTCTCTGGGTGGCTCTCAGCCTTGGTTCTTCTCTTCCCTGAGCTTGTCTGGCTGGGATGGGGGCGGGAGGGTCTGTCCTCAGCAGTCATTCTGCTTGTCACAAGGAGAAGCATTGTTTGTCTTTGGTCCACTGTAAGAAATCCCGAGGAACAAGAGATACAAATTGCACAACTGGCTTAAGAACGCTCATTCCAAACGCTGGCAAGGTCCCAGGGTCTCCATTCCTCAGTTTCTCTGAGCTGATTCTAGGACCCCCCCCCATTTGTCTCTTCCTGTTTTTATTCTCAAGGACCCCCCCCCACCTGACAACCCCCACCCCACCTTTCATAAATGCTACGGGGTGAAAAATCTCATTCATTTCAGTCGGGTACTGTAGCTCACTCCTGTAATCCCAGCTACTCAGAAGGTTGAGAGCTGAGGATCGCAGTTCCAAGCCAGCCCGGGCAGGAAGGTTCTTGAGGCTCTTATTTCCAATAAACCACCAAAAAAAAGCCAGAGATGGAGCTGTGGCTCAAGTGGTAGAGCGCCAGCCTTGAGGTGAAGAGCTGAGGGACAGCGCCCAGGCCCTGAGTTCAAGCCCCACGACTGACAAACAAAACTTATACGATGCTGGTGGTGATGCATTTTGGGGTTACACTGCACCCGCGATGTCGTGTGACCCGTCATCCCTGCAGTGATAAAATGGCCCAGGATAAACGGATTGCAGCTGGAGGTTTCCAACACTGGCCCAGGCACTCAATACACACAGATTACTATGCCGTCTCACGCCTGCTTTGCTGGGCTCCATGCTCTTTTGGGGGGCTGAGGGGGGGAGTACTTGGGTTTGAACTCACAGCCTCACATTTTCTAGGCAGGTGCTCTACCACTTGAACCACTCTTCCAGCCCTTTTTTTGCCAGTCCTGGGACTTGAACTCAGGGCCTGGGTGCTGTCCCTGAGCTGCTTCTGCTCAAGGCTGGTGCTCTACCACTTGAGCCACAGCGCCACTCCTGGCTTTTTCTGTGTCTGTGGGACTGAGGAATCGAACCCAGGGCTTCATGCATGCCAGGCGAGCGCTCTACCACTGAGCCACCTGCCCAGCTTCTTCCGGCCTTCTTAAAACTTGAGTTATTTTTCCAGTGGGGTCTGGAAGTTTTTGCCTAGGTCTGGCTTCGAGCCTCAATCCTCGTCTCCTCCCCGGGTAGCAGGGATTACAGGTGCACGCTACCACATGCACCTGCTCGCTGAGATAAGGTCTTGCTAAGTTTTTAAACTAGGCTGGCCTCAAACTTTGGGCCTCCTGAGTTTTGCCTCTCAAATCCGGGATTACAGGCATGTACCAACACACCCGATGGTGCCGTTCCTTAACAAGTATTCCTCTAAGACCGAGAGATCTTTATTGCTTAGTGCGAGTGAAATCGTCCTTAATCCAGAGGCGAAAAATGTGTTTGCAAGTTCATTGTACTTGTCTTCTACTTTTTTTTTTTAAATGCTGGTCCTGGGTTTGAACTCAGGGCCTGGGTGCTGTCCCTGAGCTATTTTTTGCTCAAGACTAATGCTCTGATCACTTGAGCCACTGTACCACTTCTGGTTTTTAATTTAATGAATCTGGCTTTAAAAACAAAAACAAAAACACTGGAGCTAAGAGTCTCAGGGACTTTGCTGGGATTACAGGCGTGAGCACCAGCACCCTGCTCTAGATTCTTTTTTTTTTTGGTTGAACTCGGGGCCTGGGCGCTGTCCCTCAGCTCAAGGCTGGCGCTCTACCACTTGAGCCACAGCGCCACTTCCAGCTTTTTGCTGGCTCATTGGAGATAGAAAGTCTCATGGAGTTACTGCTCCGGCTGGCTTTGAACCGCAGTCCTCACATTGCAGCCTCCTGAGTCGCTGGGATGGCAGGCGGGAGCCACAGACGCAGGACCTGCTCTGGTTTTGTTTTTGTTGTGTTGATTTTGAGATCGGTATTGAAATGTGGTCAAGTCTCAGCTGAGGGCCGTGGCCGTCAGCTGTTTAACTGGGGAGTCAGGACGGATGGTGGTGTTTGTGAACCCTGGGACACAGAGCAGGGGAAGGAACGCTGAGCAAGCTCCGGCCTCCTTGTGTTTACTTAGGCTTCCAGAACCTTCTTCTGTCTCACAGCTTTTTTGTTGTTGTTCCAGCCAAGTAGGACAAAGTCCTAGAGGTTGAGACAAGAGCTTAGTGCCCTTTGCCACCCGCTGAGGCCATTTTAGACACTGCAGGCTGTGGCCTCTTCCAGGACCTCATTTGTGACACATGGCCGGGCGTGGTGGGGCTCGCCTGTAATCCCAGAGGTTCACTGCAGCTCAGGAGGCCGGCGGGGCAGGGTTTGTCTGCGGGGGCCGTGTTAGCGCATGCTCCCTGACTGAGCCCCCCCATCTCCTTGCAGACCCCCTGTCCGCCTCCCCCGCCCGCTGGGCCGAGGAGTACCTCCAGCAGTCGGAGGAGAAGCTGTGGCTGGGGGAGCCCGAGGGCTCGGCCGCCTCCGATCGCTGGTAAGGGCCTCGCGGCTGCCACCTGCTGGGCGCGGGGCGCCATGGCCGGACGCTCCCGCAGGGCCCCGTGGGCCGGGCCGCAGGGCTGCCCCAGACGCCCCCCTTCCTCCCCAGGTATGACGAGTACCGCCCCGAGGACGACCTGCAGACGGCGGCCAGCGACTTCGTGGGCAAAGTGGACGACCCCAAGCTGGCCAACTCCCAGGTGAGCCCCCGCTGCGGCCCGCGCTGCCCTGAGATCCATGGTGGGGGGGGCGGTCCTGGGCCTTGAACTCGGGGCCTGGGCGCTGTCCCTCAGCTAATCATCTCAAGGCGGGCGCTCTACCCCTTGAGCCACAGCGCCACGTCTGGTTTTCTGGTGGTTCCTTGGAGATCAGAGACCCAGGGCCTTTCCTGCCCCGGCTGGCTTTGAACCGCGATCCTCAGATCTCAGCCTCCTGAGTCGCTGGGATGGCAGGCGGGAGCGCCAGCGCCCGGCTTACTCTCTCAAATCTTTAGAGGCTGAAATCCTTTCATTTTGGTTCTCTGCACTTTAGTGTGCGTGCGTGCGTGTGCGTGCATGCGTGCGTGCATTCTGGCATTAAGCCTCAAAGCCTTCCCACTTGGCTTTTTGGAGCCACAGCTTTGGGGTTTTTTGTTTCACGGCTTCATTGTTGCCAAGAGCCGCTCAGCCTTTTCCATTCCCGCGGGCCTCCAATCAGGATCCTCAGCTCCCAGCCTCGCGAGAAGCTAGGCTGACGGGGAGCATCCGCTCGGGCCCGTGGCGCTGTGGGCCGGGTGAGCAGGTGCCAGGAGGTCAGGGACGGGCGCCGGGCGCCCGGGGGCTGGGCAGCGGGCCCGCGCCACGCGGTGTCCATCTGTGTCTCCGTGCTCCAGTTCCTGAAGTTCGTGCGGCAGATCGGCGAAGGCCAGGTGGCCCTGGAGTCGGTGGCGGGGTCCGGCCGCGTGCAGGCCGAGCAGTGGGCGGCCGAGTTTATGCAGCAGCAGGTAGGATCATGGCTGTGGTGTCTGCCAGTCCCACTTCTGAGCTAGCTGGAGTCCCCAGGGCCTGGCTGCCTTGGTCTCCAGCCGGGGAGAGGGGAGTTTGTGCGGGAGGCTCAGGTCCTGAGCGGAGGCTGCTTTGCCCTGGAGAAGGTTCTGGAAGCGTGGGCAGTGGGGTGAGGAGTCACAGGTGGCACTTACTGCTCTTCCTGTTGCAGGCCACCTCTGACGCGTGGGTCGACCAGTTCACCAGGCCAGCGAAAGCCGCGGCAACTCTAGACAGGGAGTTTGAGCAAGCCAAGTCCGCCATAGAGGTGAGAGTCCCCGTGCAGGTGCGGCCTCCTGTAGTCCCCGCTCGGGTCAGAGCAGATGCCCCCAGCTCCATCCACCCGCCGAGCCAGGGGCCAGAGTCGCACAGGCCCTGGGCAGGGTACTGCAGCTCCCCTCTGTAATCCCAGCTACTCAGGAGGCTGAGGCGTGAGGATCCCAGGTCAAAGCCAGCCTGGGCAGGAAAGTCCATGAGACTCCAGAAAAAAAGCCAGGAGTGGCGCTGTGGCTCAAGTGGTGGAGCGCCAGCCTTGAACAAAAAGCTCAGGGACAGTGCCCAGGCCCTGAGTTCAAGCCCCAGGACCAGCCTAAAAAGAACCAGCAACAAACACAGTGTATTCCCAGAGTTCTTAAGTGACCAAATGGGAATGTGGGAAATCGCGTTTCCTTTCTTTCCTGAACCGATTGAAGAGCTGGAGTGGGGGGCGGCGGCATTGGGTTGTTTTTTTAAGCTTGTGTGTGTGTTCTGCTGGTTCATTGGAGATCAGAGCCTCAGGGACTTTCCTGCCTGGGCTGGCTTTGAACCGCGATCCTCCACTCTCAGCCTCCCGAGTAGCTGGGATGGCAGGCGGGAGCCACCGCGCCCGGCTCACCCTGATATTTCTATACATGCCTATAATGTACTTTGAGCAGATTCATTTTTTTCTGCACTTATTTCCTCCCATCTTACTTCCTTATTTGCAAACCATCTTCAGAAGAGTTAATTTTCTTTTCTCCCTCTGGTCCTGGGGCTTGCACTCGGGGCCTGGGCGCTGTCCCTGAGCCTTTCTACACTCGCTTCCTTTTTTCCGACTGAGTAATATTCCGCGGTGCACGCACGGCGCGTGCTCTTCCCCCGGCCGTCGGTAGATGGCGCACGGGGCGCGTCCGCCGCCGGCCGCCGTGGGCTTGGCCGGGCCGCGGGGCCTCGGCCTGCAGAACCTCCGCTCTCTGCCTCCCTTCCTTGCAGTCGGATGTGGATTTCTGGGACAAGCTGCAGGCCGAGCTTGAGGAGATGAGCAAGCGCGAGGCCGAGTCCCACCCCTGGCTCACGGACTACGACGACCTCACGGCCGCGTCCTACGACAAGGTAGGAGCGCCATTTCCTCCCTGAGCCAGTCCTGGGGCTTGAACTCAGGACCTGAGCTTTGATTTTCCACTGGAGCCCCAGCTCTACTTGGGGCCTTTTGGTGCTGAATTATAGTCGCCTGGACTTTCCTGCTGGCTTCAGTGATTCTCCTTGAGCGGCTGGGATTACAGGTGTGCCCCACCATGCCTGGCCTGAATTTGAATTCTTTTTTTTTTTTTTTTTTTTTGGTCAGTCGTGGGGCTTGAACTCAGGGCCTGGGCGCTGTTCCTCAGCTCTTCAGCTCCAGGCGGGCGCCCTACCACTTGAGCCACAGCGCCACTTCTGGTTTTCTGAGTGGTTCATTGGAGATCAGAGTCTCATGGACTTTCCTGCCCGGGCTGGCTTTGAACCCTGATCCTCAGATCTCAGCCTCCTGAGAGCTAGGATGACAGGTGGGAGCCAAAGGTGGGTTTGGGGTTTTTTTGAAAGAAAAGTCTGCCTCCTCCTTTGGCTCTCTCTGCTTTGACGGTGAATGGAGCACATGCTTTCTTTGGAGAGGGACGGTTAATAAGATGACTTCTGTCACATCATAATGGTTTGCTGCGTAACTGCAGTACAGGGGGTTTGTGTGTGTAGTGCGTTAAGAACACATACACTGAGTGTCAGTGCTCACGCCTGTAATCCCAGCTACTCAGAAGGCTGAGATCTGAGGATGGCAGTTTGAACTCAGCCCGGGCAGGAAAACCTGTGAGACTCTTTATCTCCCGTGAACCACCAAAAAGCCAGACATGGAGCTGTGGCTCAAGGGGTAGAGCGCTGGCCTTGGGAGAAAAAGCTATAGGCAATGTCCAGCCCCGGGGCCCACACAAGAAACTGTGGACGGGAGGCGCTGGTGTCTGGGCCTCGTTTCCGGTTCAGATCAGGGTTTGTAGATGTGGCGGGAATTCCAGTGACAATGGGCCCCAGCTGAGCAAGAATCCGGGCACCAATGACTTGGTGCATGCACACATGCACACGTGCAAACGTGCACACATGCACACGTGCACACATGCCACCCGTCCAGGGCCTCCAGGGCAGCTCCTGGAGCTCTGTTTTGGCGTTCGTCAGGGCCTGAGCCAGGCCATTGAACTGGCTTTCTGCCAAGACCATCTCCATGGCAGCCTGTGTCCCAGCCTTTCTGAGTCGGCCTCTCCAGCCTCCCCTTGGCTGGGCCGGGCCTCTCTGAGCGGGCCTCCTCCCCCATTTCCTCCCCCAACACCTGACGGGCTTCCCCCGGCCCGGCCTCCCTGAGCGGGCCTCCCTGCCCAGCCTCGCCCCCCTCGCCCGGCCTCCCTGAGCGGGCCTCCAGGCCCAGCCTCGCCCCCCTTGCCCGGCCTCCCTGAGCGGGCCTCCCTGCCCAGCCTCGCCCCCCTCGCCCGGCCTCCCTGAGCAGGCCTCCAGGCCCAGCCTCGCCCCCCTCGCCCGGCCTCCCTGAGCGGGCCTCCCTGCCCGGCCTCGCCCCCCTCGCCCGGCCTCCCTGAGCGGGCCTCCCTGCCCGGCCTCGCCCCCCTCGCCCGGCCTCCCTGAGCGGGCCTCCAGGCCCAGCCTCGCCCCCCTCGCCCGGCCTCCCTGAGCGGGCCTCCCTGCCCGGCCTCCACAGGGGTACGAGTTCGAGGAGGAGAACCCGCTGCGCGAGCACCCCGGGGCCTTCGAGGAGGGGCTGCGGCGGCTGCGCGATGGCGACCTGCCCAACGCCGCGCTGCTCTTCGAGGCGGCCGTGCAGCAGGACCCGGAGCACGCCGAGGTGCGGGAGGATGGGAGGGGGGACGGGGGGAGGGGGAGGACGGGGAGGGGGGAGAAGGGAGAGGGGGAGGATGGGGGGAGGACAGCGAGGGGAGGGCGGGCCTGCGGGCGGCCCCTCACCCCCTCACCCGCCCCCTCCCGCAGGCCTGGCAGTACCTGGGCACCACGCAGGCGGAGAACGAGCAGGAGCTGCTGGCCATCAGCGCGCTGCGCAGGTGGGGGGGGGGTCCCCGGGACGGACGCCCTGCACTGCCCCTCCCGCCCCCCCCCCCGCGGCCTGGCGTCCTCACCGCACCCTGCCTCGGGCCGGGCGGGGCGATCGGGGCGCGGGGACACCCCCGCCCCAGGCCCCCGTGCCCCCCTGTGCCCCAGGCCCCCGCCCCCCCCCCGCCCCAGGCCCCCGTGCCCCCCCTGTGCCCCAGGCCCCCGTGCCCCCCCTGTGCCCCAGGCCCCCGTGCCCCCCCTGTGCCCCAGGCCCCCCCTGTGCCCCAGGCCCCCGTGCCCCCCCTGTGCCCCAGGCCCCCCCTGTGCCCCAGGCCCACGCGCCCCAGGCCCCCGCCCCCCCCCCCGCCCCAGGCCCACGCGCCCCCCCTGTGCCCCAGGCCCACGCGCCCCCCCTGTGCCCCAGGCCCCCGCCCCCCCCCCCGCCCCAGGCCCCCGCCCCCCCCCCCGCCCCAGGCCCACGCGCCCCCCCTGTGCCCCAGGCCCCCGCCCCCCCCCGCCCCAGGCCCACGCGCCCCCCCTGTGCCCCAGGCCCCCGCCCCCCCCCCCGCCCCAGGCCCACGCGCCCCCCCTGTGCCCCAGGCCCACGCGCCCCCCCTGTGCCCCAGGCCCCCGCCCCCCCCCCGCCCCAGGCCCCCGCCCCCCCCCCGCCCCAGGCCCACGCGCCCCCCCTGTGCCCCTGGCCTACGCGACCCCCGCCCCGCACAGGTGCCTGGAGCTGCAGCCCGACAACCGCACGGCGCTGATGGCGCTGGCCGTGAGCTTCACCAACGAGTCCCTGCCGCGGCAGGCGTGCGAGGCGCTGCGGGACTGGCTGCGCCACCACCCGGCCTACGCGCACCTGCTGCCCGAGGGCGCGGGCGCCGCGGGCCCGGCCCAGGCCCGACGCCCCGTGGGCTCGCTGCTGTCCGAGTGAGTGCGGCCGGGGGCGGGGCCGGGGCCGGGGGCGGGGCCTGGATCGGGGGTGGGGCCGGGATCGGGGGCGGGGCCGGGGGGCCGGGATCGGGGGTGGGGCCTGGATCGGGGGTGGGGCCGGGGGGCGGGGCGCCGGGGGCGGGGCCAGGATCGGAGGCGGGGCCGGGATCGGGGGTGGGGCCGGCGCCCCTGGGCTTGCTGCTGTCCGAGTGAGTGCGGCCAGGGGCGGGGCCGGGGCGCCGGGGGCGGGGCCTGGATCGGGGGCGGGGCCTGCGTGGGCTCGCTGCTGTCCCAGTGAGTGCGGGTTGGGGGCGGGGCTGTTTGAGTGCAGGTTGAGGCTGGGGTCGGTGGGGCGGGGCTCGCCGCTATCCCAGTGGGTGTGGGCGGGGCCAGGGTGGGCTCCCTGTTGTCCGAGTGCGGGTGGGGCGGGGCCGTGGGGCGCGGGGGCGGGGCTGTGGGCGGGGCCAGGGTGGGCTCCCTGTTGTCCGAGTGCGGGCGGGGCGGGGCCGTGGGGCGGGGCGGGGCCGTGGGGCGCGGGGGCGGGGCCGTGGGGCGGGGCGGGGCCGTGGGGCGCGGGGGCGGGGCCGTGGGGCGGGGCGGGGCCGTGGGGCGCGGGGGCGGGGCCGTGGGGCGCGGGGGCGGGGCCGCCACAGCCCGAGCCCGCCCCGGCGCGCTCACCGCCCGCTCCGCCCGGTGGTTCCCGGCTCCCCGCAGCTCGCTGTTCACGGAGGTGAAGGAGCTGTTCCTGGCCGCCGTGCGCCAGGACCCGGCCGCCATCGACCCCGACGTGCAGTGCGGCCTGGGCGTGCTCTTCAACCTCAGCGGCGACTACGACAAGGCGGTGGACTGCTTCACGGCCGCGCTGGGCGTGCGCCCGGACGTGAGTCCCAGCCCCGTCTCCCCCCCCCCCCCGTGATCAGCGCCCCCAGCCCCCCCCCCCGTGATCAGCGCCCCCAGTCCCCCTCCCCCGTGATCAGCGCCCCCAGCCCCCTCCCCCGTGATCAGCGCCCCCAGCCCCCCTCCCCCGTGATCAGCGCCCCCAGCCCCCCTCCCCCGTGATCAGCGCCCCCAGCCCTCCTCCCCCGTGATCAGCGCCCCCAGCCCCCTCCGCCGTGATCAGCGCCCCCAGCCCCCTCCGCCGTGATCAGCGCCCCCAGCCCCCCCCCCGTGGTCGGCGCCCCCAGCCCCCCCCGTGGTCGGCGCCCCCAGCCCCCCCCGTGGTCGGCGCCCCCAGCCCCCCCCGTGGTCGGCGCCCCCAGCCCCCCCCCGTGATCAGCGCCCCCAGCCCCCCTCCCCCGTGGTCGGCGCCCCCAGCCCCCCCCCGTGATCAGCACCCCCAGCCCCCCTCCCCCGTGATCAGCGCCCCCAGCCCCCCCCGTGATCAGCGCCCCCAGCCCCCCTCCCCCGTGGTCGGCGCCCCCAGCCCCCCTCCCCCGTGGTCGGCGCCCCCAGCCCCCCCCGTGATCAGCGCCCCCAGCCCCCCTCCCCCGTGATCAGCGCCCCCAGCCCCCCCCGTGATCAGCGCCCCCAGCCCCCCTCCCCCGTGATCAGCGCCCCCAGCCCCCTCCCCCGTGGTCGGCGCCCCCAGTCCCCCTCCCCCGTGGTCGGCGCCCCCAGCCCCCCTCCCCCCCAGGACTACCTGCTGTGGAACAAGCTGGGCGCCACGCTGGCCAACGGGAACCAGAGCGAGGAGGCGGTGGCCGCGTACCGCCGCGCGCTCGAGCTGCAGCCGGGCTACGTGCGCTCGCGCTACAACCTGGGCATCAGCTGCATCAACCTCGGGGCGCACCGGTGAGCGGGCGGGGCGGGGGGGCCCCGGGCGTGGGGGTCTGGGGCGGGGGGGGGGGCCGGGGCGTGGGGGTCTGGGGCGGGGCCTGGGGCGGGGGGGGGGGCCCGGGGCGGGGGGGTCTGGGGCTGGGGGGGGGCCCCGGGCGTGGGGGTCTGGGGCGGGGCGGGGGGGCCCCGGGCGTGGGGGTCTGGGGCGGGGCGGGGCCTGGGGGTCTGGGACGGGGCCCGGGGCGTGGGGGTCTGGGGCGGGGGGGGCCCCGGGCGTGGGGGTCTGGGACGGGGCCCCCGGGCGTGGGGGTCTGGGACGGGGCGGGGGGGGCCCCGGGCGTGGGGGTCTGGGGCGGGGGGCCCCGGGCGTGGGGGTCTGGGGCGGGGGGGGGCCCTGGGCGTGGGGGTCTGGGCGGGGCCCGGGGCGGGGGGGTCTAGGGCGGGGGGGGGGCCCCGGCGTGGGGGTCTGGGGCGGGGCGGGGGGGGCCCCGGGCGTGGGGGTCTGGGGCGGGGCGTGGGGGTCTGGGGCGGGGGGGGCCCCGGGCGTGGGGGTCTGGGGCGGGGCGGGGGGGGCCCCGGGCGTGGGGGTCTGGGGCGGGGCGTGGGGGTCTGGGGCGGGGGGCCCCGGGCGTGGGGGTCTGGGGCGGGGGGGGGTCTGGGGCGGGGGGGGCCCGGGCGTGGGGGTCTGGGGCGTGGGGGGTCTGGGGCGGGGGGGGCCCCGGGCGTGGGGGTCTGGGACGGCCCCCCCCCCTGACCGCGGCCCCCGCAGGGAGGCGGTGGAGCACTTCCTGGAGGCGCTGAGCCTGCAGAGCCGGCCGGGCGCGGCGCGCGGCGCGGGCGCCATGTCGGAGAACATCTGGAGCACGCTGCGCCTGGCGCTGTCCATGCTGGGCCGCAGCGAGGCCTACGGCGCCGCGGACGCGCGCGACCTGCCCGCGCTGCTGGACATGTTCGGCCTGCCGCACTGACCCGCCCGGCCCCGATCGCGGGAGGCCGCCCGCCGGGGTCCCGGGCCCCGATCGCGGTGGCCGCACTGACCCGCCCGGGCCCCGATCGCGGTGGCCGCCGCTCGCCCGCCCTCGGTGCTGCTCTGGGACTTCGGGGGGCGCGGCCGGCCGCGTGGCGTGCGCCCGCCCTGCGCCCCACCGCTGTCAGGAAGGAGACGCCGGGGCCGGGCCGGGATGTCGGGGCCCCTGCGGGTTCCCCGGGCTGCTGGGAACGCGCCCGGCCGGGGCTAAGCGGTGTCCCCGGGCCCGGCCACGGCCGCCCGGAGGGCGGTGGAAGTGTCTCCGACCCGCACGGCCCCGCAGGCCGAAGGAGCTTCTAGAAGGTTCCGGCCGGCCTGGACTCCGCCGCCCGCGATCACGGACTCCGAAGGCCGCGGCCCGCGCCGCCGGGAGTTTATTTTTCTCTACATGAACGTGTGCAAATGACCGAAATAAAAGTGCGAACTGCGCGTGCTCTTGTCGGTCGTGGGGCTTGAGCCCGGGTCCCGGCGAGCCGGTTCCACGGGAGATCGGGGTCTCGCGGGCTTTCCGGCCTCGCTTGGGTGGCGCCGGAGTTCACGTTCAGATGGACGGCGCGCATGCGCAGCGAGCGTGGGCGGAGGCGTGGCGCGCACTAGCCCCGCTGGGAGGCGGGGGTTAGAAGGACGCGTGTGCGCCTGCGCGTCCATCCGCGCGTGCGTGTGGGCGCCGGCCCTGCGTCCTGAGCGCGGCCGCTTCCAGGAGCTGGAACGAACCTCCCTCCCCCCTCCCCCCTCCTCTCCCCCTCCCTCCCCCCTCCTCTCCCCCTCCCCCCTCCTTCCCTCCTTGCTCCCCTCCCCCCCTCCTCCTCTTTCCTCCTCTGGAACCAGTCCTGGGCCTTTCCGACTCCGGGCTGGCGCGCGCGCTCATCGGGGTCGCAGCCTCGCGGAGTTTCCTGCCGGGGCTGCTTTGAGCCGCCGGGGCCGCCGGGGCCGTCCGCAGTGGGTTTTTGTGGAGGTGTGCCGCGGGCGCCATCGCGGGTCCGCGTCCGAGCGAGCGTGGCGGCCTCCCCCGCGCGCCCCCTTCCCACGCACCCCAGAGCGAGGCCCCGGGGGGGCCCCGGGGGGCGGCCGCGCGGGAGGCCGAGGTGGGAGGATCGCGGGTCGAGGCCGGCCCGGGCAGCAAAGGCCGGGAGACGCTGATCCCCAGGAGCCCCCCGAGAACCGGACGCGGCGCCGAGGCTCGCGGGGCGGAGCGCCAGGGTGACGAGCCCCGCCACCGACAAGAATGGTCATCAAGTGGGCCTCCCGGCCTCTCCCCGTCTTCCCGCGTGAGTCGGGGCGGCTCCCCGTGGGGGGCGTGGCGTCTGCGGGAGGCGTCCCGGGCCGGAGCTCGGGCCCCGCGCCTCCCAGCTGCGCGTCCACAGGCCTCTGAGGCCGCGGAGTCATATTCGCATGAACTCTGGGAGATGCAAACGGGAGATGCATGGGTGTGAGAGAGAGAGACAGACAGACAGAGAGACAGAGAGACAGAGAGACAGAGAGACAGACAGACACACAGACAGACACAGACAGAGAGACACAGACAGACAGACACAGAGAGACAGACACACAGACAGACACACAGACAGACAGAGACACAGACAGACAGAGAGACACAGACAGACAGAGACAGACACAGACAGACAGAGACAGACACAGACGGACAGAGACGGACAGACAGAGACAGACAGACAGACACAGACAGACAGACACAGACAGACACAGACAGACAGACACACAGACAGACACACAGACAGACAGACACAGACAGACAGACAGAGAGACAGACAGACACAGAGAGACAGACAGACACAGAGAGACAGACAGAGAGACAGACAGACACAGAGAGACAGACAGACAGAGACAGACACACAGACAGACACAGACAGACAGAGACAGACAGAGAGACACAGACAGACAAAACAGACAGAGAGACAGACAGACAGAGAGACAGAGAGACACAGACAGAGACAGACAGAGAGACAGACACAGACACACAGACAGACACAGACAGACACACAGACACAGACAGACAGAGAGACAGACAGACAGAGAGACAGACACAGAGAGGCAGACAGATAGAGAGACAGACAGACACAGGCAGACAGACAGAGAGACAGACACAGAGAGACAGACAGAGAGACAGAGACAGACAGACAGACACAGAGAGACAGACAGACACAGACAGAGAGAGAGACACACACAGACAGACAGACAGACACAGACAGAGAGACAGACACACAGACAGACACAGACAGAGAGACAGACACACAGACAGACAGACACAGACGGACAGACAGAGACGGACAGAGACAGACAGACACAGACAGACAGACAGACAAGACAGACAGAGAGACAGAGACAGACAGACAGAGAGACACAGACA
>NW_027204993.1:1045000-1075981 GCF_024711535.1 Dipodomys merriami | reverse complement strand
GCTGTGGCCGGGCAGCGGCGCTCACGGCCTGGCATCCCGGCTCCTCGGGAGGCTGAGGGCTGAGGATCGCGGCTTGAGGCCAGGAGAAGTTGGGTGTCTCGAATCACACACAAAGAGCCAGGTCCTGGGGTTTTGAAACTCAGGGCCTGGGCGCCGTCCCTGAGCTTTGTTCTTTCTTCTTTTCGCTCAAGGCTGGAGCTCTCCCGCTTGAGCCACAGCGCCACGTCTGGCTTTTGGTGGTTCATTGGCGAGAAGAGTCTCCCAGATGCGATCCTCAGAGCGCAGCCTCCTCAGTAGCCGGGATTACAGGTGTGAGCCACAGCACCAGGCTAGTCCCACAACCTGAGGTCTAACCTCTCGGGGGAGCACTGTGGGGAGAGTCCGGGCTGGGTCAGTCCCTGGGGGGTCATCACAATCTCCCATTGTGTCGGGGGGCCTGTGACCTCATCCACCCAGAGCCCCTGCGGGGTCACGGGGCGGGGGGGAGGGGAGACGGCGCTCATGTCTCCTCTGCATTTTCGCTATGCTCTTTGCACAAATCCACTCCAACCCGGGCCCTGGGATCTTCTTCGTGACGAGCATCCTGGGCTTTAGCCTGGGGCCTTGTCTTTTCCTTTTTCTGATTTTCCTGATCGTCCATCACTGTAAAAAGAAAATAAAGAGCCAGCGAGGTAAGCCGGAAGACAGATGGGAGGGGGGAGGCAGGAGTAGGGGGGGGCGGGGGGGATCGAGGACAGTTTGGGGTACTGACTTCACATCCTGGCACGGACACAGTCCAGCGCCTGAGGCTCCCGCCTGTCATCCCAGCTCCTCAGGAGGCTGAGACCTGAGGATCGTGGCTTGAGGCCAGGTGAAGTTGGAGTCTGTGAGACTCTCATCTCCAAGGAAGCAGCAAAATGCTAGAAATGGAGTTGTGGCTCAAGTGGTAGAGCGCCCGCCTTGAGCTGAAGAGCTGAGGGACAGTGCCCAGGCCCTGAGTTCAAGACCTAGGGCTGGTGTGCACATGTGTGTGTGTGTGTGTGTGTGTGTGTGTGTGTGTGTGTGTGTGTGTGTGTGTGTGTGTGTGTACTAAGACTTGAACTCGGGCCTTTGTCCTTCCACTTGGCTTTTGTGCTCAAGGCTGGCGCTCTACCACTTGAGCCACAGCGCCACTTCCGGTTTTCTGGTGGTTCACTGGAGATCAGAGTCTCACGGACTTTTTGCCCGGGCTGGCTTTGAACCGCGATCCTCAGATCTCAGCCTCCTGAGTCGCTGGGATGGCAGGTCTTTTGTTCTTCATCCATTGTGGGGTGGGGGGGGGGTTGGGGGTTCCTTGGGGTGGCATCTGTCCATGGTGGATCTGAACTAACTCTGGGCCAAGTTCGGGGCTCACTAAGACCTGGTTCTCACCCCCAGGAGCCCCAGGAATCTATTTGGGAAGAAAACGGTTCAAGGCCTTGGGGCCTCTTCTTCCCCTGCATGCTGCATGCTACTAGAACCTTCCTTCCTTCCTTCCCTCCTTCCCTCCTTCCTTCCTTCCTTCCTCCCTTCCTCCCTCCCTTCCTTCCTTCCTTCCCCCCTTCCTTCCTTCCTTCCCTCCTCTCTGTCTCTGTCTCTTTCTCAGGCCTGTCCTGGGATTTGAACTCAGGGCTTCGGTGCTGTTCACTGAAGGTCCTACCACGTGAGCCACACATATCTGCACTTCCACATTTCTGTTGCTTTGTTTGGTGGTGCTCCCTGGGAGATCAGAGTCTCACGGCCTTTCCTGCCCGGGCTGGCTTTGAACCGCGATCCTCAGATCTCAGCCTCCTGAGTCGCTGGGACGCTAGGCGTGCGCTACAGCGCTCAACTCCTTTCTCGGTGACTCTGATGAGCTTTCTCTCTCTCTTTTCGCTCTCTGGCTCACCCTCCGAGTGAGCCCCTCCAGCGGCTCTTTCTGATTTCTCTCCTTTCCTTTTCGTTATGTTTCTCCACATTGTGCAGAGAAAGATCTGATGCGGGAGAGACTGCTGAAGGAGGAGAACGTTCCGGCCACCGAGAAGGCGGAGCTCCGCGTGTCGGGCATGGTGTTCGAGAAGTCGGTGTGTCTGTACTGAGCGGGGTGGGCTGGGCCGGAGGCCCCGCGTGCATGGCGGCCTCGGCCCTCCCCCGGGGGGCCGCCGGCCCCGGCCTCCACGCTCCGGCCCACGCCTAAGAATAAATGCTTCGGGTTTTTCTGTTCCTCACCCGCTGTGTGTGGCGACGGCTTTGGGTCCCTGAGACGTCACAGGTCCACCCAGGGGCTGGCAGGAGGCTCAGGGGTGGGGTGCTCGCCTCGCCTGCAGGAGGCCCTGGGTTCGAGTCCTCAGCACCGCAGAAGCGGAAAAAGCCAGAAGTGGCGCTGTGGCCCAAGGGGTAGAGCGCCCGCCTGGAGCTGAAGAGCTGAGGGACAGCGCCCAGGCCCTGAGTTCAAATCCCACAACTGACCACCCCCCACCCCCAGAGTAAACTCAGGTTCGCTCACAGCTGTGTTCCTCGCTCGGCCTGCAGGGGGCGCCCTGGAGCTCACTGCTGGGAGGGGGGGTGGGGAGGGGGATGAGGGGTGCGGGGTGGGGAGGGGGGGACATTTCACACCTGCGTTACCACGGTGACATCCATTTTCCTTGTGTTAATTTCATCAGGGACTCTGGGATGTGTTTCATGGAGGGGGGCAGGGCTGATAAAACTTTATTATGATTATTAATTATTATCATCGTGATCATAATTCAGTAGTTGGACAAAGAGGTTTTAATTCAACATGTCAATGTATGAGCACAATGCACACACACACACGCACACACGCACACACACACGGACACACGCACACACACACACACACATAGAAGTTTGTTGGAGATGAGTCTCATGGGGCTGGGCAGGTGGCTCAGTGGTAGAGCGCTTGCCTTGCATACATGAAGCCCTGAGTTCGATTCCTCAGCACCACATACACAGAAAAAGCCGGAAGTGGCGCTGTGGCTCAAGGGGTAAAGCGCCAGCCTGGAGCCAAAGAAGCTCAGCGACAGCGCCCAGGCCCTGAGTTCAAGCCCCAGGACTGGCAAAAACAAAACCCAAACAACAAAACCCAGTCTCAGGGACTTTCCTGCCCGGGCTGGCTTTGAACTGTGATCCTCAGGTCTCAGCCTCCTGAGTAGCTGGGATGGCAGGCGGGAGCACCAGTGCCCGGCTCAGTACCCTACCTCCTCCGTCGGTCTCCACTGCATGCTTTCATTTTTCCTAGCTCGATTTGCATATTGCTAGAACGTTCTGAGTAAAAACCAAGGGAAGAAATCTGAAAATGTCTCTGAGAAATCAGAGATCAGAAAATACAGTTGGAAGCAAAATATTTTTATAGCCTAGAGAGGGGGGGGAGGGAGGGAGGAAGGGAGGGAAGGAGGGAGGGAGGGATGACTGATAAGAAGAGAGAAAAAGCCAAATGCACAAAGTCCACCCTTAGCTCTGAGCTGGCAGCTCACGCCTGTAATCCCGGCTACTCAAGAGACTGAGATCTGAGGATCACAGTTCAAAGCCAGCCCAGGAGGGGGCGGGGGAGAGCTTTTTCACTCCAGTTTGGTGCTCTACCACTTGAGCCACAGCTCCACTTCTGCCTTTTTAGTGACTAATTAGAGATCAGAGTCTCACGGACTTTCCTGCCCGGGCTGGCTTTGAACCCCTGATCCTCAGATCTCAGCCTCCTGAGTGGCTGGGATGACAGGCGGGAGCCACCGTTGCCCAGGTCCGAACACTGCTCTTAACAGCTTGCTTTTTGGGCTGATCAGGAAGTTAAGGAGGAGATGAAGACGCATTAGCAAAGTGACTTCTACTTCCGGCCCCCCTTCCGGCCCCCCTCCCTCCAGCGCCATTTCTGCCGCCCCCCCCCATTTCCGTCCTCCCTCTGGGAGTCCCTGGGTTTGGCCCTCTCCAATAGAGAGGAGGAAGCTGGGCACCGGCCCTCACACCTGTCATCCCAGCTCCTCAGGAGGCTGAGACCTGAGGATTGCGGTTCGAGGCCAGCCCCAGGGCAGAACAGGAGTCTGGGAGACGCTGATCGCCAATGAACCAGCAAAAAGCCGGAAGTGGAGCTGTGGCCCAAGTGGTCGAGCACCATCCTTGACCCCCAAAACAAAAAAAAAGCTCAGGATCAGTGCTTAGGTGCTGAATTCAAGTCCTGGGACACACACACACTCACATGCACACACACGCGTCTTACAACCTCTTTTTTTCCCTGAATATAGACACTATTTTTGTTTGGTTCCTTTGCACGTAGCTTCTTTTGTCCTCCTGGTTACAGCCCAGCAGGGAACAGACAATAAACCCACCCGAGTCTGTGGCTCCCATCTGAGGAACCATGATGAAGTTGGGCACCAGGCCTACAGCTGGCTGTAGGCTTTCCTTGTCTTAGGCCTGGTAGAAAGATCTAGAATGATCTACATGATTCCCTCAGCCGGCAACCTCACTACCCACTCGTGATGGAGAGGGGGAAACGTCCAACCTTGGAACATGCTTACAAACCCAAAGGTCAACCATTGGTATTCTGCTCTCAAAATAGGTCTTAGTGAGGGAGGGCATGCCTTTAGTCCAGGCCTCCCAGCTCCAATGCCACAGAGACCAACTCACAGGGCGCCGCTCCGTCCCCCACACACGGACAGACACGAAGAGCCGGAGGCTGAGATGGGAAGGTCCCGGTTCAAAGGCAGCCCAGGCAGGAAACACAACCCGGGAGACTTTGACTTCTGGGAGTCAGCTGCAGCCTTGAAAACTCGTGTGTGTGTGTGTGTGTGTGTGTGTGTGTGCGTGTGCCAGGCCCAGGGCTTGAACTCAGGGCCTGGGCGCGCTCTCCCTGAGCTGCTGGTCTGCTCCAGGCCGGCGCTCTACCCCCTGGGCCCCTGTTCCACTCTGGCTTTTTGGTGGCTCATCCCGGATAACGCTCCTGTGGGCTTTCCTCCAGGCTCCCATCCGAGCCTCCTCCTGAGGAGCTGGGATTACGGGCGTGCGGGGGTGGCTCGGCTGTTGTTTGAGATTCACTCCCCCGGGGCACAGGCGGGAGGGACCCCCCCCACCCCCCGCCCGTCCTCCTCTGTTCCATTGTGTGTGAAGCTATGACTTCATCCTGGAGGCCCTGGAGGGCTGAGGCTCAGGGCAGAAGGTTCCAGGCGCTGTGTCGGGTGCTCATGGCGGTGTCTGAGCGGGGCTTCAGTCTGGTGCCTCACGGCGTCCCGTGGCTCTACGCCCTGCTGGGCTTGCTCTTCATCTTCTTTATCTTCGTTATGTTCTCCCCGTTCCTGCTGGACAGAGACCAGCGGGGGAGGAGCCGTGAGTGTGGGCAGCCTGGGGAACGGGGTACAGCAGGGCGCGTCGTCTCCAAGAGCCGGGGACCCAGGGCCCAGAAAGAGCTCAGCAACGTCGCCATCTCTGGGGTGTAGGTTTCTGTGCTGGGGTGGGGACTCGAACTCAGAGCCTGGCTTGTGCTTGCTTGGCTTTCTCTCTGTCTGTCAAGGTTGGTGCTGGACGGCTTGAGCCACACCTCCACCTTCTGGTGTCTGTTTTTGGCTGGTTAGCGGGAGATGAGCCTAGTGGAATCTGTCCCGGCTGGCTTCCAGCGAGGGATGGGCCGAGATTACAGGCAGGAGCTACCAGCCGCGGCCGGCATCATCTCAGAGGGGTGGGAGGGGTCTGGAGGTTGGAGATCCGCAGGGGGTGAAGGGATGTTTGCTCCACCGGGTAGTGTCCTAAGAAGGGGATGAGCAGCTGGGAATGGTGGGTAAGTCACCGCTGCCTGTCACCTGGGGTTCTTGGTGACTCTTCACCTGCTCCGGTACTTGTTGCTAGGTTGCTGGGAGGTCACGAGGCAGAAAACGCCAGAAGTGGCGCTGTGGCTCAAGTGGTAGAGCGCCAGCCTTGAGCTGAAGAGCTGAGGGACAGCGCCCAGGCCCTGAGTTCAAGATCCAGGACTAATTAATTAGTGAATTAATTAAATCACTTTATTTTGTGTGTAGACATCATCTCAGCTTTGTGCTGGACATTTTGGCAGGGTTGCTATTATCCTGTGTGCTTTCTCTCTGTCTCTCTGTCTCTGTCTGGTGTGTGTGCATGTGTGCGCGGTTACTGGGACTTGAACTCAGGGCCTGGGCACTGTCCCTCAGCTCTTCAGCTCAAGGCTGGCGCTCTACCACTTGAGCTATGGCACCATTTCTGATTCTGGTGGTTCATGGGAGATCAGAGTCTCACAGACTTTCCCACCGGGCTGGCTTTGAACCGGGATCCTCCCATCTCAGCCTCCTGAGTGGCTGGGATGACAGGCGGGAGCACCGGCGCCCGGCCAGTGATTTTTGTTATGGCGTTAGGGATTGACTTCAGGGGTTTGATGGCTGACCTACACGAATCTCGGCCTTTCCTCTTTCTTGAAGGTCAGCGTTGGCTTGTACTGTGACAGCACGGCTCTGACATCACAGAGGCCGGGGGGGGGGGACCCCAGATTCTCTGTGACCCCTGTATCATCATAGCTGCCCATGCTCTGCCTCAGTTTCTCTCTCATAACTCATTCAAAGGTTTGCCACACTGTTTTAAAATAAGAAAACCAGATGCGAAATGGCTTCCCAGCCCGGCCTTGGTGGCTCCCGCCTGTCACCCCAGCGACTCAGGAGGCTGAGATCTGAGGATCACGGTTCAAAGCCAGCCAGGGCGGGAAAGTCCGTGAGACTCTGATCTCCCGTGAACCAGCAAAAAGCCGGAAGTGGAGCTGTGGCTCACGTGGTAGAGCGCCCGCCTTGAGTAAAATAGCTAACACACACACACACACACACTGTCCTTTTGTGTTTCAGATTGCCATCTTCCGTCCCCTAGGAGCGAAACTTCCAGAAGGGAGGGGACAGAGACCGGGGAGGAGACCCCGGTGGCCCTGGCGGTGATGGCAGAGGGCGGCCAGGGTGTGTGTCCCGTCACGCCCGTGTGAACCGGGGCCGGCGCGTGGCTGCCAGGTCGGAGACAGGTGGGAAAGAAAGGCCGGGAAGCAGCCTCCTCGCGCATGCTCAGATGAACCCCACAATAAAGCTTTGCACTCTTTTAACCACAGGGCCATGGGGTTTTGTGGTGGTGGTTTTTGGCGTGGAGGTGTCTGTTTGGTTTTGTCGTCGGTGGTGGGACTTGAACTCAGGGCCTGGGCGCTGTCCCTCAGCTCTTCAGCTCAAAGCTGGCGCTCTACCCCTTGAGCCACAGCGCCACTTCTGGTTTTCTGGTGGTTCATGGGAGATCAGAGTCTCACGGACTTTCCTGCCCAGGCTGGCCTTGAACCTCGATCCTCAGATCTCAGCCTCCTGAGCGGCTGGGGTGACAGGCGGGAGCCATGGGCGCCGGCAGCAATCGGAATTCTTGAAAGCAAGAATGAAGAGTCAAGGCAAGCTCAAGCTAGTCATCAACATTTGGTTTTATTTGGCCGCTTGGAACGTCTTACACAAACTGTTGTTATCCTGTCCCTCCACAGTGTGTCCGTGTGTCTGTCGGGCTTGGACACAGGACCTTGGTTGGCCAGGAATGAGCCGGGTTTTCTTGGTTTTCTTGGTTTCTTACAGGCCACACTAAAGCCACAAACAGAAAAACAATGGTGTTTTTTTCTTTGCACATGCGCGCACGAAATAATTCCTACAAATCTAATGGACACAGACTCATGAGAGAGAAAAATATAGGCTTTCTAGCTGGGCACCAGTGGCTCACGCCTGTCATCCCAGCCACTCAGGAGGCTGAGATCTGAGGATCGCGGTTCAAGGCCAGCCCGGGCAGGAAAGTCCGTGAGAGTCTGATCTCCCATGAACCACCAGAAAACCAGAAGTGGTGCCCAGGCCCCAAGTTCAAGCCTCACGGTTGACAAATAAAACGATATAAAATACAAACCCCAAATGTGGCAGGTAAGAGTTCTAGGTAATGCAGGATTCGCGTTCTAGACCATTCATGATAACGTTCTAGGTCATGCGTGATTAGCAGTCTAGCTGAACCTGGGCAAGAATCCCACCATCTCCTCACTGTGCTCACATGTGGCATTTACGGGTTCTAGGCAACTCATGCTTAGAGTTCTAGGCAATACATGTAGGGTGTGATAGAGTTCCAGACAACCCATGCTAGAGTTCTAGGTAATCCATGCCAGCATTCCAGGGACCGGTTCTAGGTACTCCATGATAGAGTCCAGGTCACCAGAATTCTAGATGGAGTTCTAGGTGATCACACCACAGAGTTCCAGGTAACTCATGACTTAGTTCTCCTGTCACGCATGAGTTCTAGGTAGTGCATGAGTTCTAGGTAGTGCATCGTAGGGGTCTTGGAGACTCAGGAGGCATGATGCAGTGCTAGCTTGACCTTGCCAAGAAGCCCACCATGTCCTCAGCTGTTCTTAAACCATATACCCCAAGGGTGGCAGAGAAGAGCTCTAGATAACTCATATCGTGTTCTAGGTAGCCCATGATAAGAGTTCAGGTACCTAGAGTTCTAGGTAGAGTTCTAGGTCTGGCACAGTAGAGCGCCCCATGGCTCAGCACTCAGTCCTGAGTAATGCATGGGTTCTGGGTCATGCAGGGTAGAGTTCTAGGTGACTCACGAGCCAGTTCTAGATCGCGTTCTAGATCATTCATGATAGAGTTCTAGGTGATGCAGGCGGTGCCAGGGACAGAGTTCCAGATAAAGTTCTAGATCACTCTAGATCACTCTGGCTTGAGCTCTAGATAATGCCTTTTCCCCCCATTTTTAAAAAAATCATCAAGGTGATGTAGACAGGGGTTCAGTTACATTCGTGAGAAATGAGTAGGTCTCTTGTCAAACTTGTTACCCCCTCCCTCATTTTTCTCCCCCGAAAGTATTTCTGTGTGGCTTTGTTTTGGAGCAGGGTTACAGGCTTGAGCTACCACGCCAAGCTAGTACTTCTGGATTTTAATGACTTGGGACACTATTTGTCATCCTTAACACATAATAATAATTATTATTATTGTAAGAATACTTTTAACACTAAAACAATTTTTCTAATCAGTCGTGGGGCTTGAACTCAGCCTTGAGCTCTTTTGCCCAAGGCTGGTGCTCTACCACTTTAGCTACTGCTCCACTTTCTGTTTTGTTTTGTTGTCCTTTGTTTTTGCTGGTTTATTGGAGATCAGAGTCTCACAGACTTTCCAGCCTGGGCTGGCTTCAAACCTGGATCCTCAGATCTCAGCCTCCTGAGCAGCTGGGATCAAAGGCAGAGCCCGAGCACCTGGCCATGTTGTATAATTTACGTATATACAGTAAGGAAAGAGGAGAGGAGGGAATAGAATCAATATTATGTTTAAAAACCTGTCATCCCAGCTACTCAGGAGGCTGAGATTGGAGGATTGTGGTTCAAGGCCAGCCAGGCAGGAAAGGCCAAGAGACTCTGATCTCCAATGAACCACAAGAAAACCAGAAGTGGCGCTGTGGTTCAAATGGTAGAGCACCAGGCTTGAGCTGAAGAGCTGAGGGACAGCACCCAGGCCCTGAGTTCAAGACCCAGGACTGGCAAATATATAAATAAAATAAAAATACATACAATAAATTTCACACAATGAAACTTACTCTGAAAAAGAGAAAAAGGAAAATGCAAACAGCCCTTAGGAAGGGCTTTTCGAAGAGGAATCTCCACCTTAATTAAATGAGCTTCTACTACATGACGGTTTGGGGCTCCCTTCAGAAATAACTACAGAGCCCGAGGCCAGTGGCTCATGCCTGTCATCCTCAGGCCTCCAGGAGGCTGAGCTCAGAGGACCACACTCTGAGGCCAGCTCAGGCAGAAAACGCCATCTCCACCAAGAACCAACCCAAAGCAGGACTGGAGGCGTGGTTTGCGCGGTAGAGCGCCAGCAAGCAAAGCCAAGCAAGCCATAGTCCCGAGTCCAAGCCTCATCCCCAACAATAAAAGACATAAGCACAGGCCTGCTAGGCTAGAAAATTCCCCTGGGCTGCTCATGGTTATGCTCTTTGGAGCCTGGTACTCATTGCAGGTGGACCATGTGTCTGGATCGAGGGCAGGCCAAGGTTGGGCCTGAGACCCAGAATCACCCCACTGACCTAAGGAAATGAGGGCATTCAGGCCGTCTGGCTCTGAGCTGGAGTTCATCTGGTATCGTATCCGGTGGATGATATTCTGTTCTCTGGAGAAAACAAATGCAGATCTGGGGTGGTTAGGACACAGAAGACAATCCCTCCAGCACCCCCCCACCCCGCCCTGAAACCCAATCTTCACCCAGCCTCTTGTTCCCAGGTCGTTCTTTGTGTCTCTTAAAGTATCCTCGACTCAGGAGGTTGAGATCTGCAGATCATAGGTCCAAGCCAGCTCGGGTGGGAAAGTTCATGAGACTCTCATCTCCAATGGACTTGTAAAAAGCCACAAGGGGCGCCGTGGCTCAAGGGGTGGAGCGCCAGCCTTGAGCAAAAGCCGCTCAGGGACGGCGCCCGGGCCCTGAGTTCAAGCCCCAGGACTGCTACAAAAAACAAAACGCCAAACCCTACGGCATGGCTATTTCCCTGTGTGCTAACTTATTTAGCGTGATTTTTTCCCTCCACTCATCTGCTGTTGGTCGCAGTTAGCTTTGAATAGTGCAGCAAGGAACACGGTTGTGTGAGCGTCTTTATCATCATCTTTTGGAGAGATGGCCAAACAGGCCATGGCTGCATCACGGGGTAGTTTCTCTGCTTAAGTTTTTGTTGGTGGTGGTGGTGGTCTTGGGTCTTGAACTCGGGGCCTGGGCGCTGCCCCTCAGCCCTTCAGCTCCAGGCGGGCGCTCTACCCCTTGAGCCACGGCGCCACTCCTGGTTTTCTGGTGGCTCCTGGGAGATCAGAGCCTCACGGGCCTTCCTGCCCGGGCCGGCCTCGAACCGCGATCCTCGGGCCTCGGCCTCCTGAGCCGCTGGGGTGGCGGGCGGCGGCGCTGAGGCCCGATTTGCTCCTTCTACTCTGAGAAACCGTTCAGATACCGATAGTCTCCAACTGTCTGAATCTCTGCCTGTCTGTCCGTCCGTCGGTCCATCTGTCTGTGGCCTGTCCGTCCATCCGTCTGTCTGTCCATGTCAGTCCGTCTGTCCATCTGTTCGTCTGTCCGTCCATCCGTCGGTCCATCTGTCTGTCCGTCCATCCGTCGGTCCATCCGTCTGTCCGTCCATCCGTCTGTCCGTTTGTCTGTCCATCGTCTGTCCGTCCGTCTGTCCATCCGTCTGTCTGTCCGTCCGTCCGTCCTTGTTCTGCTGACTCGGGAGATCAGCCGCGCTCGCGGGGAGCCGCCCCTGAGAGGCTCCGCCCGGGCCAAGCCCGGCCCGGCGTGGAAACGGGAACGGGGAGCGTGCGCGCGCAGGATCGGCCCGGTGGGCGGTCCTTAGGGCGTGCGTGCGTGCGTGCGTGCGTGCGTGCGTCGGTCCCGGGGCTCCTGCGCGCAGGCTGGCGTCTACCGCGCGGCACGGCTCCACTTGCGGCTTCCTGCGGGTCCCGGGAGCTGAGGCCGCGGACTGTCCCGCCCGGGACCCCGCCCCGCAGCCTCCACGCCCGGCCTACGCTCGCCCTCAGTCCCCGGGCCCCGCCCCGCCCCGCGGCCCGGGCAGCGCTGGGGAGCTGGAAAAGGGAGGCCGTCACTCCCAAAGGGAGGACACGCCCAACGGAGAGCTCCGCCCACCTGCCCCGCCCCGGCCACGCCCCCGGAGCGCCACCACGCCCCGGCCACGCCCCCGGAGCGCCGCCCCGGCCACGCCCCCGGACCCCACCCGTCCCGGCCACGCCCCCAGAGCGCCACCACGCCCCGGCCACGCCCCCAGAGCGCCGCCACGCCACGCCCCCGGAGCCCCAACCCAGCCACGCCCCCGGAGCCCCAACCCGGCCACGCCCCCGGAGCGCCAACCCGGCCACGCCCCCGGAGCGCCAACCCGGCCACGCCCCCGGACCCCACCCGCCCCGGCCACGCCCCCAGAGCGCCACCACGCCCCGGCCACGCCCCCAGAGCGCCACCCCGGCCACGCCCCCAGAGCGCCACCCCGGCCACGCCCCCAGAGCGCCACCCCGGCCACGCCCCCAGAGCGCCACCACGCCCCGGCCACGCCCCCAGAGCGCCACCACGCCCCCAGAGCGCCGCCCCGCCACGCCCCCGGAGCCCCAACCCGGCCACGCCCCCGGAGCCCCAACCCGGCCACGCCCCCGGAGCGCCAACCCGGCCCGGCCACGCCCCCAGAGTGCCACCCCGCCCCGGCCACGCCCCCGGAGCCCCACCCCGCCCCGGCCACGCCCCCAGAGCGCGGTCACGCCCCGGCCACGCCCCCGGAGCCACAACCCGGCCACGCCCCCAGAGCGCCACCACGCCCCGGCCACGCCCCCGGAGCGCCAACCCGCCCCGGCCACGCCCCCGGAGCACCACCCCGGCCACGCCCCCGGAGCGCCACCCCGCCCCGGCCACGCCCCCGGAGCCCCAACCCGGCCACGCCCCCGGAGCCCCAACCCGGCCACGCCCCCGGAGCCCCAACCCGGCCACGCCCCCGGAGCGCCAACCCGGCCACGCCCCCGGAGCGCCAACCCGGCCACGCCCCCGGAGCACCACCACGCCCCGGCCACGTCCCCAGAGCGCGGCCACGCCCCGGCCACGCCCCCTGAGCCCCAACCCGGCCACGCCCCCGGAGCGCCACCCCGCCCCGGCCACGCCCCCGGAGCCCCAACCCGGCCACGCCCCCGGAGCACCACCACGCCCCGGCCACGCCCCCGGAGCCCCAACCCGGCCACGACCCCGGAAACCCATCACCTTAGGCCACGCCCCGGAACGTTACCTCTCGTGAGCACCATACCAGGCCACGCCCCTGGAGCGCTATCCCGGACCAGGCCACATCCCCAGAGCTCTATCCCCGCCCAGGCCCCGGCCCCGGGAAATGCCCTCGCTTCTCAGGCTCCGGAGCGCAGCCTCAGCCAAGGCCACGCCCCCAGAGCGCTATCCAAGCCAAGGCCACGCCTCTGCGAGACCTATCCCCGCCCAGGTCACGCCCCTGCAAGACCCAGCCTTGTCCAGGCCACGCCCCTCATTAGCCGCATCCCAGACCACACCCCCTGCTAGCCCATCCTCCAAAGGTCATGCCTCCTGGGAGCACCATGCCCTCAGGCCACGCCCCCGATAGCCCATCCCACTCCAGGCCACGCCCCCGATCGCCCATCCCACTCCAGGCCACGCCCCCGATCGCCCATCCCACTCCAGGCCACGCCCCCGATCGCCCATCCCACTCCAGGCCACGCCCCCGATCGCCCATCCCACTCCAGGCCACGCCCCTGATCGCCCATCCCAGTCCAGGCCACGCCCCCGTGAGCTCCATCCCGCCCGGGGGAGGGGCCTAGCTGTCACACCAGCCAATCCCCAACTGACAAATTGTCTGCAGGGAGGCGGGAGGCGGGGCGGCGCAGCTCCCCACAGGGTCCCGCGGGTCCCCTCTCCCCAGTGGCCCGGACTTCTTTACGAAATCAACTGTTACCCCTGCTGTTGCTGACTTCGTTCCTACAGATGTCCCAGAACCCACCGCGTCTCGCGCCACCCCTGCTTCCTGGGAACCTTCTAGACCCCTCTGCTGACTGAGTGACCGCGTGGCCCCGCCGAGGGGCGGGAGGGGGGGGGGTTACGGTTCTGCACTGGGGCTTGAACTCAGGGCCTAGGCGCCGTCCCTGAGCTGTCTATCGTCATGTTATATAATTACACTAATATAAAATATAGACATATCATATGTAATATAAATACATCTTATATACAAGATATAGTATGCATTATACAATCCATTAATATAATAGTATATAATTTGTATAATATATTAACATATCTAATTGATACAATCTGAACATTTATATAGCATACATTAGATATAATGCATAGTATAAATTAATAGATAATGATTATATATTATGCATTGTGCATGATTATACGCATATTGTATCATGGTATGTATATGACATATTAATTATATCAATTATAAATCGCCATTTCCACTGTAAACTAAGCATCCTCTGATAACAGGGTTTCCATCTCCTACACGGAGTATGTGCGTTGCGTCATGATCGCTCTTAGGCTCCACAATTCTGCGCTCCTGACTCTGGCAGCCGTTTCCCCCTTTCCTCCCCGTTTCCGGGAAGTCCTTCCCCCGGGACGCCTCCTTCTCTGTGGTTCTTCCCCGGGCCTTTTCTAGGTCAGGAGGGCCGCAGACACGCCCGCGCATGCGCATCACTGGGAGCCGGCGCAGGACTCACCCGCGCATGCGCATCACTGAGGAGCCGGCGCAGGACTCATCCACGCATGCGCATCACTGGGGAGCCGGCGCAGGACTCAGCCGCGCATGCGCATCACTGGGGAGCCGGCGCAGGACTCATCCACGCATGCGCATCACTGGGAGCCGGCGCAGGACTCATCCGCGCATGCGCATCACTGGGGAGCCGGTGCAGGACTCATCCGCGCATGCGCATCACTGGGGAGCCGGCGCAGGACTCATCCGCGCATGCTCGGCGGGGGAGTCGGGGCGTAGGACTCACCGCCGCAGGCCACGCCCGCGTCCTCCGTGTGCTTGCAGGTGTGCTAATGGCACACAGGCGGCTCCGCCCCCGACAGCTCAGCCCGGCCAACCGGATGGGCCCGGCCCCTCCCCCGAAGGGAGCGCAGCCCCCAGCGGCCGTCGCCATGGCTCCCCAGGCGCCCTCGTGGTAGGCCGCCACCCGCCCGGCGCAGCGCCCGCCTCCGGCCACCAGGCGAAGATGCTCATTGGCTGCAGCGACAAAGGGAGCACCAATCAAATGCCTGCGGAAGGCTGGGCGGGAACACCAATGAAATGCCTTCTCGAATGGAAGGGAACACCAATGAAATGCCTTCTCGAGCTGGAGGGACAAACGGAACGCCAATCAAATGCCGTCTGGAGGCTGGAAGGACAAAGGGAGCACCAATCAAATGCCTTCTCCTGGATGAAGCTCATTTTCCTTCGCCAAGCGCTGGTGCCCGCGCCTGGCGCCCCGCTTCTCAGGGGGCTGAGATCTGAGGAGGGTGGTTCGAAGCCAGCCTGGGCAGGAACGTCCCCGAGACTCTGATCTCCAGGGAACCAGCACAAAGGTGGACGCGGGGGTGGAGCAGGCCGTGCGGTCAGGGCCCGGGACGGAGCCCCCGAAGACCGGCCCGCCCCGCCCAGGGCCCGGCGCTCCCCTGGGGAGGACGACGCTGCAGGGTGCACAGATGCAGAGTTGCACGGGGACGGGGCCTGGGCGGCGTTTGCTGCAGACGCCGAGCTACGCGGGCTCAGGAGGCACAGCGAGGGACCGAGGGGGCCGAAGCGGGCGCAGGGGGTGTAGAACGCCTGTGATCATAGGTTTAACATATATGGGTACATATGGTATATACCTATGGACCTCTATGATAGCACTTACATGGATCTCTATATGGACCTATATTATATTATTTTATTGTTTTATATATATATATAATATATATTTTATATATAATATATATTACATATAATATATATTGTTTTATATATATAACAATAAAATAATACAATATAGGTCCAGATATATATATATATATATATATATATATATATATATATATATAGTCAGTCCTGGGGCTTGAACTCTGGGCCTGGGGGCTGTCCCTCAGCTCTTCAGCTCCAGGCTGGCTGGTGCTCTACCACTTGAGCCACAGCACCACTCCCAGTTTTCTGCTAGTTCATTAGAGATCAGAGTCTCATGGACTTTCCTGCCTGGGCTGGCTTTGAACCGTGATCCTCAGATCTCAGCCTCCTGAGTAGCTGGGATGATGGGCGTGAGCCACCGGCGCCTGGCTAATGTTATATAATGTTATATATAAACATATATTAGGTATAATATCTATTAATGTAGTTAATCTATACTATTAATGATTATTCATATATAATATATAGGTAATATAACACACACACACACACACACTAGATACTAAGTCCACTGGTTTCTAGACAGACACACCATCAGCAATCGCCCAGCCTTACTCCTCAGCCTTTCTTGAGCATAGCTGGTCCTAAAGGCATGTCACCAGGGACTCTGTGTGTGTGTGAGTGTGAGTGTGTGTGAGTGAGTGTGTGTGTGAGTGTGTGTGTCTGAGTGTGTGTCTGAGTGTGTGTGAGTGTGTCTGAGTGTGAGTGTCTGTGAGTGTGTCTGAGTGTGTGTGTCAGTGTGTGTGTCTGAGTGTGTGTGTGTCAGTGTGAGTGTGTGTGTGTCAGTGTGAGTGTGTGTGTCAGTGTGTGTGAGTGTGTGTATGTCAGTGTGTGTGTGTGAGTGTGTGTGTGTGTGTGTGCCAGCGCGGCTGCTGGCACAGCATGTGGGTGTCTTCCGGGACCCCCAGATCCCATGCACGCTGAGCTCCACTCTGCCGTCGCAGGGAGACGGGCCAGACCACCAGGCGGATTTCCATATATCCTGGGTGGTGACAATGCTCCAATCACGACCACACCCTGGGGGGGGGGTGGCCAGTGTGTTGGGCGGGGGACAGGGCAGGAAAGCCTCTTTTTTCTTTCTGGTTGATCATGGGGTTTGAACTCTGGGCCTGGGCGCTGTCCCTCAGCTCTTCAGCTCAAGGCTGGTGCTCTACCGCCTGAACCACAGCGCCACTTCTGACTTTTTCTGCTTATGTGGTGCTGAGGACTCGAACCCAGGGCCTCATGCATGCAAGGCGAGCGCTCTACCCCTGAGCCCCCTGCCCAGCCCCTTTCTTTTTATTTGATTGCATTTTATATTTTTTGGTGCCAGTCCCGGGGCTTGAACTCAGGGCCTGGGCGCTGTCCCTGAGTTTCTTTTCCTCAAGGCTGGTGCTCTACCCCTTGAACCACAGCACCACTCTGGCTTTTTTGTATGTGGTCTGAGGAATGAGACTCTGATCTCCAAGGATCCACCAGAAAACCAGAAGTGACGCTGTGGCTCAAGGGGTAGAGCGCCAGGCTGGAGCTGAAGAGCTCAGGCCCCCGAGTTCAAGCCCCATGAGCCACCATAGAGTTCTGGAATGTTCTTTTTTTTTGTAGCCAACCATCCCCAGAAGCAATTACTCTTCCCTCCCGTCTGGTATTCCACTGGGCGCCTGGACCCCGTCCCTGAGCTTTTTGCTCGTGGCTGGTGCTCTACCACTTGAGCCATGGCTCTGCTTTTGGCAATTTTTTTTGCTGGTTCCCTGCATCTATGAATCGCATGGACCTTTCCACCCGGGGCTGGCTTTGAACCTGGATCCTCAGATCTCAGGCCTCCTGAGCCGCCGGGACACCAGGCGTGCGCACCTGTGCCCGGCGGCCTTCGCATGCTTGGCATCCCTGAACAGATGACGCCGGCTGCCTGGAGGTGAGCACACGCCAGGCCTCCCCACTGCCAGCCGGGACCGTCCCACAGGGAGCCCCTGCAGACCACCCCCCAGCCTCAGCTTCAGATCTGAGCCATCTGCCAAGAAATAAAATCATCATCATCACCATCACCATCATCACCATCATCATCATCGTCACCATCATCATCATCATCATCATCATCATCATCATCATCATCATCATCATCACCATCATCACCATCACCATCATCACCATCATCATCATCATCATCATCATCATCACCATCATCATCACCATCATCATCATCATCATCATCATCATCATCACCATCATCATCATCATCATCATCATCATCACCATCATCATCACCGTCATCATCACCGTCATCATCATCATCATCGTCATCGTCACCATCATCATCATCGTCACCATCATCATCATCATCATCATCATCATCACCATCATCACCATCATCATCATCATCACCATCATCACCATCATCATCATCACCATCATCATCATCATCATCATCATCATCACCATCATCATCACCATCATCATCACCATCACCATCATCATCATCATCATCATCATCACCATCATCACCATCATCATCATCATCATCATCACCATCATCATCATCATCATCATCACCATCATCACCATCACCATCGTCACCATCGTCATCATCGTCACCATCATCATCATCATCATCATCATCATCATCATCATCACCATCATCACCATCATCACCATCATCATCATCATCATCATCATCATCACCATCATCATCATCACCATCATCATCATCATCATCATCATCACCATCATCACCATCATCATCATCATCATCACCATCATCACCATCATCACCATCATCATCATCACCATCATCATCATCATCATCATCACCATCATCACCATCACCATCGTCACCATCGTCATCATCGTCACCATCATCATCATCATCATCATCATCATCATCATCATCACCATCATCACCATCATCACCATCATCATCATCATCATCATCATCATCACCATCATCATCATCACCATCATCATCATCATCATCATCATCACCATCATCACCATCATCATCATCACCACCATCATCACCATCATCACCATCATCATCATCAAAGGTTGATACCAAGGCCCCTGACCTTAGGCCCCTTCCTCCTCCGCTCCCTGTTTAAACAACGATGGAGACCGTGCATTGGACTCGAACATGGGCAAGCCGGACACTGCACGCCTGTAGTCCCGGCTCCTCAGGAGGCTGAGGTCTGAGGGTCGCAGTCTGAAGCCACCTTGGGGGGAGGGGGAGTTCAAGCCCCATGGCTGACAACAAAAAAGAAAGGGACAGCTTTAGGGAAGGGGGGAGGGAGGAAGGGGGAGGGGGAGGGGGAGGGAGGAGGGCAACCATCAGACCCAATGTCCAGATGTAAAAAACATGGAGCCAGCGCACTGGGATTTCCTGCTCTTGCTTGTTGGCTTTTTCCACTCGAGCCTGGCGTTCAACCACTTGAACCATGCCACCACATCCGGCTTTTTGCTGATTCATTGGAGGTAAAGTCTCGCCGATTTTTTTCCCCCACTGTGAACTGTGAGTTCTCAGAGCTCAGCCTCGCCAGTGCCCGGGACTACAGGCGTCATTCCCCTGCTCCTCTAGGCGGAGGTATTCTTAATATAAAGACACCCAGTGTGGGGGCTGGGCAGGTGGCTCAGTGGTAGAGCGCTTGCCTTGCATGCCTGAGGCCCTGCGTTCAATTCCTCAGCACCACATAAGCAAAAAGAAAAAAGCTGGAAGTGGCGCTGTGGCTCAAGTGGTAGAGCACCAGCCTTGAGCTGAAGAGCTGAGGGACAGCGCCCAGGCCCAGAGTTCAAGCCCCACGACCAACAAACGAGTAGACCTGCGAGTCAGAAGACAACTGCTTGAGACACCTACAATATTTTTATATATGCACATGAGACATGGAAGCCGGAGGAAGACCAGAGGAGCAGATTCTGACCCTGGTTTGGGATTATGACGATCCGCAAACCACTTCCCCCCCCATCCCCCCCCCACGCCCCTCCTCTGAGGTGACTAGCGGGTGGGATTCCAACCACGGTGGCGCGCTCCATGGATGAAGTCAGGTTGGACCACTGCACAAAATCCCAGGACAGAGCCGCGCTTTTGTGAGACTGAGTGTGTCCCAGCCAGCTGGCCTCCGCCTCAGCCGGCCGAGATCAGGGATTACAGGCGTGTGCGACAAGGCCCAACCCCATGGAGTTTTTACTGTGGTTTTTTTATTCTTCTTCTTCTTTTTAATCGTCTACCAATTGCCCGGTAAATTAAATAGAATCACCTTAATTATCTGGTGGAATTATTCTTTGTGGTAGGGTGATGGGACTCCGTTGATTTCAGACTCATGCAGTGCTAGCCCTTCTGGAAACTTCTGCACCATGCAGTTTCCTATCTTTTGATCCCCTGTGCTGTGCACTTGGCTTTAAGTGAACTCAGGGCCTGGGCGCTGTCCCTCAGCTCTTCAGCTCCAGGCTGGCGCTCTACCCCTTGAGCCACAGCGCCACGTCCAGCTTTTTGATGGTTCATGGGAGATCAGAGTCTTATGACTTTGCTGCGGGGCTGGCTTTGAACCTGGATCCTCAGATCTCAGCCTCCTGAGGAGCTGGCAGGGGTCAGCTGGCAGCACTCAGCTGTGTCGAACTTGCAAATCAATAACCTTTGCTGTTTGTTCTTTATAAGCAATGCTTTAAAAGAAAGAGAAGTAAATATGAGAATCAATGCAGAATTCAGCATATTGCTTCAGCTGGGCGCTGGTGCTCCCGCCTGCCATCCCAGCTACTCAGGAGGCTGAGATCTGAGGATCGAGGTTCAAAGCCAGCCCGGGCAGTAAAAGGCCCTGAGACTCTGATCTCCAGTGAACCACCAGAAAACCAGAAGTGGCACTGCGGCTCAAGGGGTAGAGCACCCACCTGGAGCTGAAGAGCTGAGGGACAGCGCCCAGGCCCCGAGTTCAAGTCCCAGGACTGACAAAAATAAAGTAAAACTATGAAGAGCTCCCTGATGGCCTTGGAACGCCGTAACTGGCTGATACACGGGGAAGGTGCTTTTTCGTTACAGCAAATATTCACTGAGATGGGGGACCGGGGGCTAAATACCTTTCAGAGAGTGAGAAACCCCGCGAGGGACCGAGGGCATGAATGAGTGGGTGAACGAATGAGTGGGTGAATGAATGAGTTGGTGAATGAATGAATGAGTGGGTGGAGTGGACTGAGTCAGTGAGTGAATTAATGATTGGGCGAATGAGGGTGTAAACAAGGGAGGGAGTTAAGTAAAAAAGTGTGTGTGTGTGTGTGTGTGAGTGTGAGTGTGTGTGTGTGTGCGTGTGCACGCGCACATGTATCTGCCTGGGCCTGGGCGCTGTCCCTGAGCTTTTCCCCTCCAGGCTGGCGCTCTGCCCCTTGAGCCACAGCGCCACTTCTGACTTTCCGGTGAATTCATGGGGGATCAGAGTCTCACAGACTTTCCTGCCCAGGCTGGCCTTGAACTGTGATCCTCAGATCTCAGCCTCCTGAGGAGCTGGGATGCCAGGCGGGAGCCATGGCACCGGCTCTGAGTCTGTCTGTTGGCCTGTGTTTGCAGAAGGAGTCGGGGCTCCGCGGGGGAGGGCACCCCAGGTCCCCAGCATCCCGGTTCCACGCTGAGCATGCAGATTTGTCACCGTGGGCAGGAATCCGATGGGCGGCGGCCAGACCACTGCCCATCAGAGCCCTGCCTTCTGCCCCGTCGTTTTTGTTTTGGCCAGCCCTGGGACTTGAACTCAGGTCCTGGGCGCTGTTCCCCGAGCTTCTTTTCTGCTCAGGGCACCACTGTGAGCCGCAGCGCCACTTGAGGCTTTTTCTGTGTGTGTGGTGCGGCTCAATTGGTAGACCGCTGGCCAATCAGTGAGAGCGTCAGGTACTGAGTTCGAGTCCTGGTCTTAGACCAAAAAGGAAGGAAGAAGGGTGGGAGAGGAAGGAAGGAAAGAAAGGAAGGAGGGAGGGAAGGAGGGAAGGAGGAAGGAAGGAAGGAAGGAGGGAGGGAAGGAGGGAAGAAAGGAAGGAGGGAAGGAAGGAAGGAAGGAAGGAAGGAAGGAAAAGCTTCAAATCACTGAAAATTTCAAATGGCTCAAATAAGAAACAAGAAAATTAAGGCGTTGCTCCATCCATCCCGATTGGTTAATTGGACAAAGCAGAGAGGGAAATCGGTGATGGGACTTGGAACTATTGGCTCCAGAAAAGAAGAGAGAAAAGAGACCCCATCTCGTGTATTTCTCAGAGAGAGGCCAGGAAGGTATCCCTTTAAGCACTTGCATCTGGTCTCCCCGGCGAGTTCTGTGGCAGTTGGAACTCGCTGTTGGCTGCAGTGGGTTGATTGGCACAGGGCGGTGTGTGGACTGGGAAAAGAAGTCGGCAGTCTGGTGAAAATTGGTGATGAGAACGGACAGGAGGGAGGGAGGGAAGGGAGAGGGACAGAGAACTGGAGAGGACCGGAGAAATCAATGTTGGCCAGGTGCCGTGGCTCACGCCTGCCATCCCAGCGACTCAGGAGGCTGAGATCAGGAGGATCGCAGTTCCGAGTCAGCCTGGGCAGGAGAGTCCGTGAGACTCTTTCCTCTGTGGAGCTGCAGCTCATGCAGTAGAGCTTGAGCCTCACCCTGAGTTCAAATCCATTATGGGCACCCCAAACAACAACAACAACAATAATAATAATAATGACGTGTTCTTCCCTCCTGTGGCTACCTTTCTCAGGTTCCAAGATGGTGGAAAGGCCAAAGTTGATGGGCATGGTGCCCACCATCATGCAGCTGACCCGGGACCGCAACAACAAGGGGCGCATCCTGTGGTTCGGGCTGATCGTGAGCTACGCCACGGTGGTGTACATCGTGCACTTCTCCTGGAAGGATCTGCAGGAGGAGTTCCACTGTCACCCGGACGTCTCCGAGGCCTGTGTGGCCGAGTGCTTCGAGGCTCACTTCACGGTGCCTTTCCTGGGGATCTGGTACCTGGCGGGGTTCACCTTCTCCTCCATCTTCTTCGTGGTGGAGTTCGTCGTCTCCCGGATGATCCACAATCGATCCATGATGCTGAGGAGGAAATACTTAGAGGAAGAGGGAAAAGGGGAGCGAGGAGAAAGGGAAGGAGGAGATGGAGAGGAAGAAGAAGAAGGGAGAGGAGGAGGAGAAGGAGATGCAGAGGACAAAGAAACTGAAGACAAAGAAGAAGATGAAGACAAAGACCAAGAGGACGAAGACGAAGAAGAAGAAAAGGAAGAAGGAAAAGAAAGAGAAGAAAAACGCGGGGACCATGGAGACGCAGGCCAAAAAAAGTTCTACAATCCGTTCCACGAGAAGCCCGTGCTCAGCCTCTACCTCGTCTACTTCCTCCTCCAGATGTGCATCCAGGCCTTCTTTTTGGGGGCTCTTCTCGGAATCCAGTGGCCCTTGATCCAGTTGCACACCCGGTGCAGCACACGCCTGTGCCCCGGACCTCATGTGTGCGTGTTGCTGGGCACTCAGGAAAAGCTCATGACCATCATCATCCTGGCCACGTTCTCCGTGGGCACCACGGTGTTCTGCATCTTCTTATTCTTCTACACCATCCGCACCTACATCCTGGTGGGCAAGGCGCTGTCCGACAGGAACAAACAGGGCGTGCCGTGCTAGCCCCGCGTTGGCCGCCCTGGTAGATTGCTCCATCCACCAAGGGGACAGAGAGGGGGGGACACTTGGGTGGATGGTTGGGTTTGGTGTTGAATTCCTGGGGATGTCTTTTGTTGTTGTTGTTGTTGTTTTATTGTTATTCTGCTTCTTCCTGTGGATGTTTTTTCCTGAAGGTTCTTCAGGTGGGAAACACACACACACACAATAAATTCAATAAAGCTGGGAATTTTATTTTGTTTCTGTTGGTCATGGGTCTTGAACTCAGGGCCTGGGCGCTGTCCCTCAGCTCTTCAGCTCAAGGCGGGCGCTCTACCCCTTGAGCCACAGCGCCACTTTTGGTTTTCTGAAGGTGGTTCATGGGAGATCAGGCTGGCTTGGAACCGTGATCCTCAGATCTCAGCCTCCTGAGCTGGGATGGCAGGCGGGAGCCACCAACCAGCACCTGGCTTTACTTTCTTCTTGTCTAAGTGATTAGCTTTATACTAAAAGGGGGGAAAATTAAGCCCAAAAAATGAGGTGTTCACTGCTATTTTTTCTCTCTTTCTTTCTTTCCTTCCTTTCCTCCTCCTCCTTCTTCCTTTCTTTCTTCTGTTTATTTTTGCTAGTCCTGAGGCTTGAACTCAGGGCCTGGGCACTGTCCCTGAGCTTCTTTGACTCAAGGCTGGCGCTCTACCACTTGAGTCACAGCACCACTTCTGGCTTTGTCTGTGTCTGTGGTACTGAGGAATCGAACCCAGGGCTTCATGCATGCTAGATGAGCGCTCTACCACTGAGCCACCTGCCCAGCCCTGTTTTGGTGTTTTTTTTGTTTTTTGTTTTTTGGTTTTTGGTTTGTGTGGCTGGTCTTGATCTCAGGGCTTGAGTACTGTCTCTGAATTTTTTTTTTTCTTATGGCTTGGTGCTCTACCACTTGAGCCACAGCACCACTCCTGGCTTTCTGGTGGTTCATGGGAGATCAGAGTCTCACAGACTTTCCCATCCGGGCTGGCTTTGAACTGTGATCCTCAGATCTCAGCCTCCTGAGTAGCTGGGATGACAGGCGGGAGCCACCGGTGCCCAGCTCTTCTATTACTTTTGTTTGCTTGTTTGTTTTTTGTTTGCTTTTGTAGATGCTGGGGGTTTGAACTCAGGGCCTGGACGCTGTCCCTGGGCCTCTGTGTTCAAGGCTAGCACTCCACCACCTGGGCCACACTGGTACTTTGTTTTTTCCTGAGTAGTTTATTGGAGATGAGAGTCTCACAAGACAGGGGCCAGTGGCTCCTGCCTGGCATCCCAGCTACTCAGGAGGCTGAGATCTGAGGATCACAGTTCAAGGCCAGCCCGGGCAGGACACTCTGTGAGACCCTTTTATTTCCAGGGAGCCACCAGAAAACCAGAAACAGAGCTGTGGCTCAGGTGGTAGAGCGCCAGCCTTGAGCTGAAGAGCTGAGGGACAGCGCCCAGGCCCAGAGTTCAAACCCCATGACCAACCAAATAGATAGATAGTGTACTATGAACTATAGATATGAAATATTTAAATACATAATGTATAATATAAAATGCAGATATAAAAGATAGATGAATAGGCATATAAATGTGTAAGATGTAGCTATAAATTATATATAACTATATAGATGTAACTGAGCTATAAATACGTAAATAAACATATCAATATGCAAATATAAACTACATTAATGCTATCATGAATACTCTAATCACAGAACGATGTTGTTGGTATAAAGCGGGTGTGAGCTGGGCACTGGGCACAAGCCTTGGCTCTGGACCAGGCCGTTGCCCCTCCTTCACACCGCCCTGCCCCCCCCCCAATCTGGGAGAAGGCCAGAAGCATGAAAAGGAAACCCTGGCTAACTTAACACCGCAAGGCACCCGCGCAGGCCGCAAAGCCAGGCCAGGGAAAGGGCAGTCCTGGGAAGCGCCAGGGTGCTTACAATATTGTTGTTTTGTTTGGACAGTCGTGGGGCTTGAGCTCGGGGCCTGGGCGCTGTCCCTCAGCTCTGCAGCTCAAGGCGGGCGCTCTACCCCTTGAGCCACAGCGCCACGTCCGGCTTTGTGGTGGCTCCTTGGCCGGAAGAGTCTCACGTACTTTGCGGCCTCAAATCCTGATCCTCAGATCTCAGCCTCCGGAGCAGCTGGGATGACAGGCAGGAGCCAGCAGCGTCCAGCCTAAAACGATTTAAAAAGCAATGGCATCCTCCTTCTCTGTCATTGTGGCTCCAACAAATGGAGTGGGCAGAATCGTCCCCTTTGAGTAGAGAGATCATGGAGGCGGGCGCATCACCTCCCTTCATATTGCGTGGATGAAATTCAGTGTCTCATTAAAAACCCACTGTAAACTGCAGACCAAAGCCAGGTGTGGATGCTCCGGCCTGTCATCCCAGCTCCTCAGGAGGCCGAGATCCGGAGGATCGCGGTTCCCAGCCACCCAACCAAGAAAGACCGTGGTGAGACTCTGATCTCCAATGAACCAGCAAAAGAGCTGGAAGCGGAGCCTGTGGTTCAAGCGGTGGAGCGCCAGCCTGGAGTTGGACACTGCTCAGGGACGGCGCCCAGGCCCTGAGTTCAAGTCCCAAGACCAGCACCAATTAAACAAACAAAAACCCAGCAGGGCCCAACAAAGGCCCAGGGCCAGACACAGGGAGTGTGAAGGAATGTTGGCCACGTGACTCCACACAACTGAAACAAACTTTGCCGACTTCTTCACTGTGCCTGGGAGTCGGGCTCCGCGAAGGCTGAGCCTCAGTAACGTGCACTGAGCAGAGGCCCGCAGGCTTTGCCCATCCCTAATTAATCACCTGATTACCTGAGCCTCCTGCCCACCGGGAGTCAATCAACAAACACTGCCCAATTCCAGTTTCCCCCCAAGATCTCCACCCTGCGGCTTCTCCCCCGCCTCCAATTAGGGCAGAGAGAGGGGGCAGGCAATTGGCCATTGTCTCTGGGAGAGTGGAAGGGAAGCCCCCCCCCCGCCCCCCCCAGCCCCACCCCCCCCCTTGGCTTCAGTTAATGGCTGAAATTTGAGTCCCAAGGCCACATCCGTCAAGGGCCAGGAGGAAAACGTTCTTTAAATGAGCACCCCAAAGCCAGGAGCCCAGAACATTCTGCCAAGCCCTGGCCAGCCCAAAGAAAATTAAGACAGCCAAGCAGGCTCCCGCCTGTCAGACCAGCGACTCAGGAGTCTGAGATCTGAGGATCGCGGTTCAAAGCCAGCCCGGGCAGGAAAGTCTGTGAGACTCTGATTTCCCAGGAACCACCAGAAAACCAGGCATGGTGCTGTGGCTCAAGGGGTAGAGCGCCCGCCTGGAGCTGAAGAGCTGAGGGACAGCGCCCAGGCCCTGAGTTCAAGACCCACAACTCACACACACACACATGCCCACACACACACACACAAAGGAATTTTTCTTCCTGTTGGATGAATTATAATATGATCCAAAGGTGTAGAAAGATATAGATTCTGTTGTCTTATTTTTTCTTTTTTTCATCCTGGGGCTTGAACTCAGGGCCCGGGCGCTGTCCCTGAGCTCTTCAGCTCAAGGCTGGCGCTCTACCACTTGAGCCACAGCACCACTTCCAGTTTTCTGGTGGTTCATGGGAGATCAGAGTCTCACGGACTTTCCTGCCCAGGTTGGCTTTGAACCTTGGTCTTAGATCGCAGCCTCCTGAGTGGCTGGGATGACAGGTGTGAGCGCCGGTGCCTAGCCCCAACATTTTACTCTACTTATCTTACTACAGAATGAAAAATTCAGGGGAAATCTCCCAACCTGTCAAAATAGCAAAAAATCCCCTAGAAACCAAAAATACTTTTTATCACTTGGGAAAGGAAAAAATGTTTCATCAAAGGAGGGGATTACCAATTCATGCAAACCAAGTTCTGCTTTGTGTGTGTGTGTGTGTGTGTGTGTGTGTGTGTGTGTGTGTGTGAGTTGTGGGGCTTGAACTCAGGTCTGGGCGCTGTCCCTCAGCTCTTCAGCTCAAGGTAAGTGCTCTACCACTTGAGCCACAGCGCCACTTCTGGCTTTTTAGTGGTTTATAGGAGATCAGAGTCTCAGGAACTTTTCTGCCTGGGCTGGCTTCAAATTGGGATCCTCCTATCTCAGCCTCCTGAGTAGCTGGGATGACAGGTGGGAGCCACCAGCCCCTCGCTACCAAAATGAACTCTCGTTGCGAGGTTGTCGGCTCTGTGTTAAGTACTGTGAAGGATGAGGGCTCAGGCTCCTTTTTCAAATCAATACAATGTGAATTGGTAAAGACCAACATGGGATTGGAGCCAAACAGCAGCGGCTCCACCGGTCATCCCAGCGACTCAGGAGGCTGAGATCTGAGGATCGAGGTTCAAAGCCAGCCTGGGCAGGAAAGTCTGTGAGACTCTGATCTCCAAGGAACCACCAGAAAACCAGAAGTGGCGCTGTGGCTCAAGGGATAGAGCACCAGCCTGGAGCTGAAGAGCTGAGGGACAGCGCCCAGGCCCTGAGTTCAAGTCCCAGGACACACACACACACACACACACACACACACACACACACACACACACACACTGGATTGGGAGCCCAGAAGAGTGTGACAGTGTCCCGGCGACCTGGGAAGAGGCATGGGGAAGCGTTTCCCGTCCCAGCATGGCCAGGTCCCCGCCCGCCTCTCCCCTGTGCTCCGCTAACTGTGCTGCTATTTAGCCACTTCGTCATTTGCTCCATTTCCTTCTTGGCGTGGAGCAAGCGGGGCCACGCGCCTGCACCTTGTGCAAGACCGGGGAGCCCAGCCCGGGGGGGGGGCCCCACGGAGCCTCCTGACCCCCCCGCCTCCTCCACCCGGCCTCCCGCCCCGGGAGCCTCGCCCTCCCCGAGAAAGACACCCAGAAACAGGAGAGAGACGGACGCAGACATGGATTCAACTCAGCCCCACGCAGCCCAGCACGCAGGTAAAGATGACAGCCCTCTGCTGGGACAGATGACGGCGGGGTGGGGGTGAGGGACAGACAGACAGACAGAGACAGAGAGACAGAGACAGAGACAGACAGACAGGCAAAGAGAGACACACAGACAGACACAGACAGAGAAACAGAGATGGAGACAGACAGACAGAGACAGAGACAGAGACAGACAGACAGAGACAGACAGACAGGCAAAGAGAGACAGACAGACAGACAGAGACAGACAGAGATAGACAGAGACAGACAGAGAAACAGAGACAGAGACAGAGACAGACAGACACAGACAGACAGAGACAGAAAGAGACAGAGGCAGAGATAGAGGAACAGAGACAGAGAGACAAAGAGACAGACACAGAGAAACAGACAGAGACAGACAGACAGAGACAGAGACAGACAGAGACAGAGACAGACAGACAGGCAAAGAGAGACAGACAGACACAGACAGAAACAGAGACAGACAGACACAGAAAGACAGAGACAGAGATGGTGATAGACAGAGACAGACAGACAGAGACAGACAGACAGAGACAGAGATAAAGACAGAGGCAGAGACACAGAGAGATTGTGAGACACAGAAAGACACAGGCAGAGACAGACACACAGACAGAGACACTGAGCCAGCGAGAGATAGAGAGAGGGAGGAAACGGAGGGACAGACAGAAAGACACAGAGACAAAGAAGAGACAAGGCAGAGAGTTTGAGAGGCAGACAGACAGACAGACAGACACGTGGAGGGGAAAGAGGCAGAGAAAGACACAAGCGGATTGTGTGTGCCCGTGTATCTGTCGGTGTGAGAGATTGTTCTAGAAGCTGGCTGAGGGACCAGCCCTGGCTCTAGGGACAGCATGGCACGTGTCACCTTCCTGGCAGAGCAGGTCAGGAAGGAGGGGCGGAACCTTCCAGAACCTTCGTGTTTCCTCCTTAATTCACCCCGAAAACCAGAGAGGAGGAGAGGGACGAGGCAAGTGGAGATGAGGAAAGGGGAAGGCAGGCAGGATCGAAACGGAAGCAGACAGAACCCCGGGCGCTGGCGCTCACGCCTGTAATCCCGGCGGCTCCCGGCCCAGCGCTGACTCACGTCCCGTGAACCAGCAAAAGCCAGACGTGGCGCTGTGGCTCAAGGGGTAGAGCGCCGGCCTGGAGCCAAAGAAGCTCAGGGACAGCGCCCAGGCCCCGAGTTCAAGCCCCAGGACTGGCAGAAGAATACAACAACAACAACAACAACAATAATAATAATGATGATATAAAGCAAATAGAAAAAGGTGAGAATTCATGTGTTAACTGAGGACAAAACACTCAGTGTTAAAATTGCAATGAATTATACGTGTGTGTGTGTGTGCGCGCGCCAGTCCTGGGGCTTGAACTCAGGGCCCAGCTTCTTCAGCTCCAGGCGGGCGCTCTACCCCTTGAGCCACAGCGCCACTTCTGGTTTTCTGGTGGTTCACTGGAGATCAGAGTCTCAGGGACTTTCTGCCCAGGGCTGGCTTTGAACCGCGATCCTCAGATCTCAGCCTCCTGAGTGGCTGGGATTACAGGCGTGAGCACCCGCGCCCGGCCGAGCTTCCGACCGTCCCCGTGGCTTTGGGGAGACTAACCGCGTGCGTGTTGTTTCTCTCTCCAGACAGAGGCCGCTTCTCCACACCGAGGTTCCTGTGGGTGGCAGCTGGAACTTCCATCGCGTTTCTTGGCCTCTGTTTTGTTACCAGATGTGCAGGTAAATCGCCTCTGAGTCTCTAAGACACAAACTCTTCTGATTCCCGAGGAACAAACGCGACAAAGGGTCTTTTTCCAGTTCACTGGGGTGGGGTTTGAACTCAGAGCCTGAGCCTCTTTGTGCTCCAGGCTAGCTGCTCTACCACTTGAGCCATGGCGCCACTTCTGGCTTTTTTTCAGAGTAGTTTATTGGAGATCAGAGTCTCATGGATTTTCCCGTCCAGGCTGGCTTCAAACTGCAATCCTCAGATCTCAGCCTCCTGAGTAGCTGGGACTACAGGCGTGAGCAACAGTACCCAGCCTTTCATTGGTTTTGTGGAGGAGTTGATGGACACTTTTCTCTCCTCTTATGGTCCAAGTCCTTCCTTTAGTGCGTTCTCTTGAGATACTAGCTTGGATTGGAATTCATCAGGAAGGAGCAGAACATGGGGCTGGAGGCGTGGCTCAGTTGGTAGAGCACCAGACAGTGAATGGAAACACCAGAAACAGTTCTAGTCTTAGAACAGAAAAAAGAAAAGACTAGAAACACAATCAGTTACTTCGGGGATGGTTAGCGGGGGTTAAGTTGGCTTTCTGCACGCTGTTGAGTCTCAAATGTATGCTTGACCTTATACACCGAGAAACCCTCCACACACCAGCATCGGCTCCCGCCTGCCATCCCAGCGACTCAGGAGGCTGAGATCGGAAGACCCCAGTTCAAAGCCAGCCTGGGCAGGAAAGTCCATGAGACTCTGATCTCCAATGAACCACCAGAAAACCAGAAGTGGCGCTGTGGCTCAAGTGGTAGAGCGCCAGCCTTGAGCTAAAGAGCTGAGGGACAGCGCCCAGGGCCTGAGTTCAAGTCCAGCACCAACAACAACAACAATAATAATGATGATGATGAATGCTAACGGCTCTCCCTCCTTTTTCTAGTGACGTACCACAGCTTACAAACGTGTAAGGAGAGAAACTTCCGACCACATACAAATTTCAAAAGGATCTCTTGCTATCATGATGAATCAGGTATGGCCGTCTCCAAAATCAAATGGCAAAATGTACCGATTAGCCGGGCACTGCGGCTCCCGCCTGACATCCCAGCTACTCAGGAGGCTGAGATCTGAGGATCCTAGTTCAAAGCCAGCCCGGGCAGGAAAGTCCGTGAGACTCTGATCTCCCATGAACCACAGAAAACCAGAAGTGGTGCTGTGGCTCAAGTGGTAGAGCGCCAGCCTTGAGCTGAAGAGCTGAGGGACAGCACCCAGGCCCTGAGTTCAAGACCCAGGACTGACACACACGAATTATGTGTGGACATTTTTTTTTGGATTCTAGGATGACTTTTGGGAAAAGGAA